>NC_000067.6:144192470-144492470 GCF_000001635.26 Mus musculus | reverse complement strand
CTCTCCTGTGCTCATGACCCTGTGGGCAGCTTTCCTGATTGCCAGAGGCCGCATGGGATTGGGGACATCTCCTCTGCACCCATGCTCCACCATGGCAGACTAGTGGTCAGGTCAACTCTCAGACACTTAACACCCTCAGGACCAGTTCACTGAACCCCACCTTTCTGTTTCCTCCATCAGCAGCACAGCAAAATGATTATTTTATATAAACAGGTTGAAGTTATTTCTGACACTCAAGGATGCGAAATAAGTAAAAGTTAATAATATTAGATTAACAGAATAAAAGACCAAAAAATTACCTTATTTCTGTAGACAAAGTGTGTTTAACCATAAATACATTTTTTAAAATTAAAAAATTCCCAACAGAAAAGTACAAAAGAAAATTACTTTAACATATTATATGCCATGTATCAGAAAATCTATACCTAACATCGTCCTCAAAAATGAGAAACTGAAAGCTTTTCCTAAAATGTGCCATTTTCAGGAAAATAGATAGAATTGATGATCACCATAACAGCTGAAACAAGCCAAATTCATGAAGACTAGCTTTATTTGCTCCTCTCACAAGTAGAATCCAAATATATATGGTGGAAAAGTAAAAAGAGAAATACAGAAAGGTAGGACACTAGTGAGAAAGGGAGAGAACATAACAGAATAAATATGTCCAATGTCCACGACATATTTCTGGTGGTTTGACTGGGATTGGCCCAGAAAGTAGTACTATTTGGAGGTATGGTCTTGTCAGAGATAGTATGTCACTGTGGGCATGAGCTTTAAGACCCATAATTTAAGGATGCTATAATTTTAACTGGTATACAAAAAAAGTTATTTTGTTTCTAATCAAGCCTATATTACCATTCTTTGCTATAAATGTAATTGAAAAAAGTCATTAATAGCAAACTATGTTTGTACCTTAAGAGACCACTCAATTGAGCAATGCAGAAATTATTTAAGTTAATTCAGATGTTCATTTAATATTAGACATGTGATACTGTATCTTATAAATAAATTAGAATATCATATAAATTAAAGTAATGGTCACAAAAAAGAGAAAATTAGTAGCTACCTACAAGATAAATGTCTTCATAGAACATTTGGCAGGTATATGAAGGTGGACAAAAGTGTCCCACAACTAATGTCCAAATGCTTGCATTATAGCACATTTATGCTTGCAGACATATCCGATGGTTATTATACATCACTGTAAATATATGCTATTAAAAATTCATGAATTTGACACAAGTAATTAGATTTTTCTCAAGCAATGTATCAGGTGTTTTACAATATAGCAACTATTGTCAATGACAATCGATCACACTCTCCACAAACCTAAAAGGATTGGTGCTCAGTATTACTCTCTACAGAAGTGATAATCAATTGTTTAACACATCTGTTAAATGTATTTATTAATTTATATATGTGGACTTAAAATTATCTTGTTAAAGATAATATATATACACTTTTGTCTCTCCATGAAAAAAAAATAAGAATAGGGCTAAGGATGTATCATCCACGGTAGGGTGCTTCCCTGGCGTGTGTGAAACTCTGGGTTTGATCCTCAGTACTTCAATAAATAAAAAAGTTAAATCTAGAAAAAAATAGATTTAAAAGATAGTAAGTTACATATTTTGCCCCTTCTCCTCCCTACAATTCACAAAGCCATCATAGTCAGCACCTGTTAAGGTAAGTTTGTAATTGTAAATAAATATTCAGGTGCACATATTACAATAGACTAATGTTACTTGAGTTTAGCTATTGGGAACATTAAAATCCAGTGAATTAAAACAATGTTGCAAAATCTAAAGACTAAAGAGTTAGGAAGTGTTCTTTAAACATGGGCTTTAA
Source organism: Mus musculus (assembly GCF_000001635.26). Lineage (NCBI taxonomy): Eukaryota > Metazoa > Chordata > Mammalia > Rodentia > Muridae > Mus > Mus musculus. Next base: position 144,490,625 of record NC_000067.6, on the reverse strand, counting down.
AAAAGTAGCAGTGCTTTTGTTGGTAAGCAAATGATCCTAACCTTTTGGCCCAAGCATCTAGACCAAGTACACACAGAAACATCTACAGGCAAACTTTTTTCTACTCTGCTATTAGAAGAGTTGCATCAAACAATGAGATTTTTTTCTTTCTTCTAATATCATTCAAGCAACCATCAAATGATAGCACATGGCTTTAGGAACCTCTTTTTCCAATGCCTCTGAGTTCAAGTGCATGTGGAAGATTCCACAGTGACAGCTACACACATAACACTTCAATATTTTAGAAATAATAGTCAAGAAAAATGAAAAAAACAAAAACAAAACCCAAGAAGTTGGTTTTCAAGCGAGCCAAATTCTCATATGCCAGTCTAGAGAAGTGGGGACATGCAAGTAAATTGTTGGTAAGATGATTCAAGATAAACTTGTCATTATAAAGGATTCCTGGGTTAGCTTATTCCTAAGGGAAATCAATTTTATGGCCAGTGACCCAGAAGATCTTGATACTGACTTCAGCTTGACATGACCCTAGACCCTAGATCCCTGACCCACATTTACTTAGAACATTTACTTGAGAACATTAGTGGTAAAGAGTCTTTGCCTGTTTGATAAAGTTTTTTTAAGCTTTTAATAGGGTTTATGACCCAGAAAAGTCATTCTGAAAGACCCTGTAGTCATCTTTCTCAAATAAGATCATCAAGGGAGAGATCAACTTTAACTGTTATTCTATAAGGGGAGGTAGGAACATGACCTCAGTGGACTAGCACTTTGGTCCAAGTAGTAAAACTATTTTCTGTCATAGAGATGAGAGAAAGTTGATTTTCTTTACGGTCGGAACCACAGACAACCTCTGCTCCTCTACCTCAGCTCTTAACTCTCTCCTCCACCCCAGAACTTGCTGATATAGTAGTTCTAAATATCCATAGGTCTGGACCCATTCCACGGTGTTGCAAACACTGACTAAAATCAACTTCCAGCAGTGTATTGTGTTTAGTGCAAGTTTTAACCACTAGCCGGTAAGTTTTATTTATTTAGTTAGTTGGTTGGTTGGTTGGTTGGTTATTTGAGACAGGGTTTCTCTGTATAGCCCTAGTTGTCCTGGAACTCACTCTGTAGACCAGGCCGGCCTCGAACTCAGAAATCTGCCTGCCTCTTCCTCCCAATTGCTGGGATTAAAGGCGTGCGCCACCACTGCCCGGCTAGCTCGTACATTTTAAAGAATGTCATACCTCATACAGCCTAAATACCTCTGAATTGTAGTATTCCAAAGACAAAGGATCAGAAAATGGTTCTGGAAGAGAAAGGACAACTATGCACACTGATTTTTTTTTTTTTTTTTTTTGGAAGCTTTACTCTCATTGTCAGAATAGCAGCTACAACACCCTTATAAAATGAAGGAAACCTGCCCACTTGCATAACCTGGTGGATGAACTATCCCGATTTGCAGAAGCCTTGGGAAATAATTTACTATGAAGCCTGGCACATCACTACAGCGGGTCTCCACACTTGGCAGTGGACGAAGAACATGCAGAGTAAACTTTTCAAGAAGGAACAAAAACTTAGAAGCCAATGCTGAGTCTTTTTTCATAAGTATAGTTTTAAAAGTAATAACCCTACCAGGAACATTTGCCTTACCACAGCATCAGAATCCCTCCGTTCTCAAGGTCAATCAAGGGCATGGGGTTCTTGCTTTTACTGTTCTTATGCAAGTCACTAGGCGCTCTCATATTAATCAGAAAGCACTGCTTCCTTAATGCTAAGGGGTACAATGCGAGCAAAACTGCAAGTCTAGTGTGTTAGGGCTCAAAAGAATACAAAGTTACTTTCAAATTGCAAGAGTTTCCCTAAAAACCAAACCGAGTTTATTAAAGTAAACTCTTACTTGTGATGAGACTGTCTGAGGAAAAAATAAATTGCTCTACTTTCCTTCTGAATAGGAAAAACTCATTTTATGTAGGGAACATTCCACAGAGTTTTATTTAACCACATGCATTTGACTGAGTGTGTCTGAAGTACTTCAGCACCTCTTGGTATTCCATCCTTCTGAACTCATTTAGAATTCAGTGAAACATCACAGAGCATAATATATTCATTTAGTATCCATTTGGATGTCACACTTATTTCTATAGGTATTCAATTGTAATTCAACATTACTGGGCACTCAGGAGAAGCGTTAGCCTTAATTTCTTCAGTTGCCCTACTGTTAGAATCCATTCTCTGCATGCAAATCAGCACATTTGCATGTACAATTTATTCTTGATCTGAGCTTTCTATTTAAAAAAAAAAAGTCCCTTTTTCCTGATTATCACGTTTAAATGCAAATTGTTTCGTACAGTGCTAGTCTGTTACAGTTGTGCGGAAATCTTATGAAGCAGGAGATGCCATAGGTTAGGTATCCCTGCAAGAGCTTCATTATTTACATACATATATCTCTATTATGCCAAAATAATAAAAGCATACCTTTCTCCACTCTTTCCTCAGTTAAACCAAAGCAATTCATGTTATAACATAAATATCCATAGGAAATTCGTCCTAAATTGTGTGGAGTTTTGAGGAATTTTATCAGTCCTTGAAAATGTGGCCTCTCTATATTTTAGTGACAGGAGCTGAGCAGTAACACAAAAGGTCATCAAGTAGTTCTGGGAGTGGGGAGGATGCCTTTATTCTCTGAACTTCAAGAGTTTTATTACCAGCACAGGAACTGAAAAGCAAGAGTAAGAATAATGTTCCTGAAAATGTTCCAGCCAGCTCAAAACACAGATATAGCAAAGGTAAAGTAAGTCACAATTTCAGTCGTTGCAACTGGTGGAGGTAAATCTACAGGAGAATAGCAAAATACGTACATATAAATACTTGTGTTTGGGTTGAAACATTTCTTTTATCCTGAATCAAACTTGCAACTACGTAAACTAATATACTCATCCTGATATACAAATTATAATTTGTTACTACTCATATAACACATCTTTGTGACTATTCAAATAGCAATAGTTATAACTAGCTGTAATTAAGATATACAAAACATTCAAAAACAAAATCTTAATGTCTCAGTTACATTTTTTTTTCTTTTGCTGTGACAAGACACCATGACGAAGGCAACTTTAGAAGAAAATGTTTATTGACATTTGCAGTTTCAGAGGGTTAGCATTAATGACCATCATGGCAGCAGAAAGGAAGGCATGGTACAAGAGCTGAGAGCTCACATCTTGATCTACAGACATGAGGCAGAAAGAGACTAGGAATGGCAAAAGTCTTTTGATACCTCAGTGTCTGATTCTAGCAGCACATCAACAACAAGACCACACCTTCTAATCCTTCTCAAAGAGTTCCATCAACTGGGGACCAAGCATTTAAAGATATGAGCCTGTGAGAGCTGTGTCATTCAAACCACCATAGTTACATACATTACCTCATTAAAAATGTAAGGTCAAGTTTATGCACCATTTTATAAAAGACAAAATACAATAGAGATATGCCTTTAAATTAATGAAAACATGAGTGTGTTGTAAATTTCAAAGGGAATTATAATCCCTGGATTCTATGCATTTTAAATACGGAAAGTTGTCTTCCATTTTCAAATAGAATGGATGATTCTGAAAACAAAACAAAACAAAACAAAAAAAAACAAAGTTAAATCAATGCATCATAAGTTGATATAATTAAATGCATAAAGGGGTATTATTTTAAAATATATCTATGTTTCAAATTTTATAATTACAAGCCTTCAATATTTTACCTTTATAGAATTTCTTGATGTAGACTCTAATTATTTGCAAATATGTATGAACAACCAAAAGATGGAAAGTTCAATGAACTTTTATTTCATTTAAAAAAAAAGATTTTGATTGTAACATTCAAATTGTTTTTAAGGGATGGGAGAAAAGGTTCACCAGCTAAGAACATGTCCTCTTCCTTCAAAGGACACAAGCTCAGTTCTTAGCACCAATGTTGAACACAGCTATATGTAATTTCAATTATAGAGGCTCCAGTTCCTGCTTCTGGTCTCCATGGGTACATTCACATCTGTGTACATACACATGAATATTAATAAATAATAAATCATGAAAATAACAATAGTAAATCAACTATATAAATTTAAAAACATGGATATTCAAGAATGAAGGGTTTCAGACACTGAGATAATGAACATACCATACTAAAATTTCTACCTGATACAATGCTATTGGCTGTATTTGTTATTTAAAATAACCTGAAGTTTTCCCCCCAGGTAAAAAGGAAACAATATTTTTCACAAGCAGGTTTTAACCCTTTGTCTAATGAGATTAATTTATTTCCCTGTAGGTTAGAGGCATCTGTCTAGAAATCTTTCTATTAAAAGGTATGTGTGTTTTATTCTATATCAGAAGTGACAGAAAAGTAATTCATCAACCATTTTATCTTTTCTTCCTTTCTCCTACTCTGTTTCCTAAGAGGGAAGCCCTTACTGCTGAGCCACAGACTGTCTGAAAATCCTTCAGCCTTTCACCTTCTTTAGTTATCAAAAGGCGGGAAGCTGAAAAACAAACTAGGGCTTGGACACAAAAAAGAACTTCAGGTGAACCATCTTTCCCAAACTGTACACCATTGACATCAATAGGTGAACACCATCAACAGGTGTAAACCATTGACATCAATAGGTGAACACCATCAACAGGTGTACAAAATTGACATCAAAAGCAAGTTTAGCAGCTGTATAATTGCACAGCTGCTGAAGATCAAATGCTTTTGTAATAGCAGTTGAAAAGTTAGAGTACAGCAAAAGTTTAAGATCTAGATATAACCAGCCTAATTGTTGGAATACTTAATGTATCAAAAAATATTGTTTAATTTCAAAACAATACTTCTGTGTTCTCCGGTGGGTTAGACTGGGGGAAAGTGTAGTATTCAATTTACCCATGCCATTATTTATTTGTCTACTTCTACACATATTTATTTTTGACACAAGACATTTTGACAAATTACAAATGCATAACACACTTCCCCTAAATATTATTCATTAGATTTTTTCCTGAAATCAATTGTGTTCCTCAGTAGCTTATGATTGACTTTAAATTTTACTTCATTTTCTAGGAATTATGACATTACTTATGCTTATAGAGTAGTTATACCTCTATAACATTTTATTTTTCACACAATTTTAGTGCTGTTTTGTCATCAAATAGATTCACATATTTTAATAATTCAATAGACTTGCCATCTGTGCTGGTAGGTTTTTGTCACCTTGGCAAAACTAGAGTTGTCGTGGAAGAAAACATCAATTGGTCAAACATCACCACCAGATTGGCCTGCTGACTAGTCTGAATCTATGGAACACTTTCTCAATTAGTGATTGATGTGAGAGAGTCCAACCTATTGTGGGTGGTGCCACCTTTGGGTAGATGGTCCTGGGAATATATAAGAAAGCAAACTGAGCCATGTCAGTAAGCAACACTTCTGTGTGGCCTCTGCATCAGTTCTTACCTCCAGTTCCTACCCTGCTTTGAGTTTCTGCCTGGGCTTCCCCCTGCAATGGAGTTACCTTGAAGTATAAGATAAATTAAATCTCTTCGTGCCCACGTTGCTTTATGGTTGTGGCTTTGCCATAGCAATAGAAACTCTAAAAGCTGGGCATGGTGGTGTATGCCTTTAATCCCAGCACTTGGGAGGCAGAGGCAGGCGAATTTCTGAGTTCAAGGTCATTCTGGTCTACAAAGTGATTTCTAGGAAAGCCAGGACTAAACAGAGAAACCCTGTCTCAAAAACCAAAAAAAAAAAAAAAAAAAAAAAAAAGAAAGAAAGAAAGAAAGGAAGGAAGGAAGGAAGGAAGGAAGGAAGGAAAAAGAAAAAACCTCTAACTAAAACACCATCCCACTTAAATTTTTAAACAAATCAACAAGACTAAATATGTTTTTGCTGTGCTTCAGAATTCAAAAGAGCCTACATTTCATGAAAGACAGGCTTAGTCTCTTTACTGTATTAGTGTAACTGGAAAAATGAATTCTAGGTATCCTTACCAAATCATTTTCTGCTATTAGGATGAACTGAGATAGAAATCCTCATAGCCTTGCCTTCACTGAACTTATTTGTAATCTAGTGTATAGTTCAGTTCTTCTGTTTCCTATATAATCTAGGTGATGAGGATACCCCAGTAAATTAAACTGGTTGGCATCACCTTGTTCTGGGAAGTTACAAATTCAGTTGGCAGACGCAAATAAGAAACACAGGCACATTTACATGTCAGTCACTGATGACCAGTCCAAGGAAAGTCAAGGCAAGTATTAAATAACAAAAATGTGACAGAGCACATAGTAATGAGAGATGTGGTCAATGGATTCATTTTTGAGGGTAATTTTATAGTCATTGAAACAGCTAAATCCATTTTCTGATGTTTGACTGATGAAATCTTTTGACTTCCAAATCTCATTTTGTTCTTCTTGCAAAAAATCAGGGCAGATGGTAATATATATATATATACATATATATATATATATATATATATATATATATATGTCAAATAAGACAAAAAAAAAACCAGCAGGTTTGCTTTCTTAAACCCCAGGGGAAAGCTTAAACTTTGGAGGTCCCTGTCTGACCAGGGAACCCTAATATTGCCTAATCACACTAAAACAATCAAAGCCATGTACCTGTCCTTTCTCACAAAGCAGCCCATGATCCTGTTTCCAGAACTATTTCAGGTTAGTAACGTACCCCTCATTCCATTACAGTTCACACACATGGCATCTGAATCTACATCCAGACCAAACTTTGGATGGTAAGTTCGTTCTTTCTTCCATTGGGTTAACCACTAAAAAGCTACTTGAAAGAGTTAATTAACAATAAAAATTTATGACATTTAGATAAATGATTTGATCAGTGTACATAGAACAAGTCAATATTTAAGAGTCTCTTGTGAGACTTTTTTAGTAGTAACCAATGTATAAACTTTGGAGACATATAAACAAGGAAAACAGATATAGAAAGTTAAAAGTTTCAGCCTAGGTGTTAGTGTATCTTTAAGTCTACTTTATGTCTCATACTTGTTATATAAATATTATGTGACCCACTTTGATGTTTTTCGTGACATTAGATAAAGTATTATGCTGCCTAGTTTATACAAAACATGGGTGTGAAATATCAATGCTAGTGACAGAAGAAAAAACAAAGTAGACAACATTTTATTCCAGATGTGAAAGATTTCCAGCAACTGCTACTGCAGATGTCTTATGTATCAGGAAAAATCTAATCAGTTTTTGGCACTGTGCTAAGAACTATGTGAATCTCTATTTTAACAAGAAAGACACATTGTCAATCTTTTTTACATTCAAGAGTGGTTTGCAAGGTTTGCAGAACTGACATTTCCAAGGGAGGGCTGAAGACAGTGGGAGAGATAGGCAGAGAATTTCAGACATTTTTAGTTCCAGAAACAGGTGGGGGTCTCACTCTTAGGCTAGCTCTTAGGTGAACAATGATGGTTTGAAACCTCCAGATCTGAAACACTAAGAGAATTTCCTGAAAATCACATACAAAACAAACTGACCTATCTGTAGCAGCTATAAATTGCAGTTATTTCAATAGAAGACAGAAGGGGTGAACCAGTTTGCCCTGAATTAGGCATCTCATGTATTTTTAAAGACAAATCAAAATCCTAAAATAAGAAAAATAATAGAAGGGAAATGTAGCAGAGCCACTGGGAATGTCTCATGATCCCTCCTGTCACTAAACAGCACAAATACAAACCCAACTGCCCATGAGCTGTCTAAACATGACAGTCTGGTAACCTTTCAAAGCACAATTACTATTCCCTATTATTTATTCTTCTCTTTCTGTGGTTTTATTCTGGTTTGACACCTGTATAGTACTTTATAAGGAATATATCCTGAGCTTTCTTGACTTCAAAGCAAGCTCAAAGCATTATAGGGCTCTAAAGAGGTTTAAGTATTGGGATGAATTATGTCCCAAACCATAATTATTTAATGTGTGATAAATGTAAAAATGGAAAGTTAGTATTAAAACCATGCTTTCCTGCCTGCTTTTGGAAGATAAGGGTGAATTTATTAGCTTTCTTTCAATACTCATGAATAAAAACTAACTCTCAATTTATTTCAATTCTAAAATGCTCCTAAAGAGGCAGAATAAAATTTGGATGCCAGTTTTATCGTGTCACCTGCAGAAAACAAAAAAGATTAGATGGTTAACAGGCAATTTCTCATTTAAACATAGGAGTTGTATTTATTACCACTTGGAACTCTATAGTATATTTTGTTCTCCTTTCACACTAAACTAGAAGAAGCAGCAGTATAGTAAAACAGTGTTTAAAGTACAAAGTCACATCAAGGACAAAGTCATATGATCCACCCCTCTCTTATCAAACCTGTTCAAGGAGCTGAAAATACAAGTAATTAAAGTCTAAACTGGATGTTGATGTTACACAAATTATCCCCTGCTCCATAGTGAGGCCTTTTGATGTTCTTCCTGTATTGTTGTATTTATTTTTTTAACTAGGGAAAATCCTGATATAGGTTGTTAACTTTCACATGTCTTTTTAATGGGATGTTATTGAGGCTTTCAGTTAGGCAATTAAAATTTTATTTTGAACCCTTAATATGTCATTCTGCTTGACTTCAAGCAATAACTTAAATTGTTTTGCATTTTTATTTCATTTGAGTATTATTCTGGAAGCTGTATGATTCTTCAGCCATATAATGTCTTACAAAGCAATAAAAATATTCTCTTTAACATTTGAAAAATAAATATTTGAAAAAGAGAATTTCATTTAGGGTGTACCTTTTATAGCTAAGAATGTAAATTATGTTTAAAGTATTTTACAGTAGAGGATACCAAACATTCTATACTGAAAGATTTTTTAGTATCTACACAATTCAAATATCTCTGTACTGAAGTTTTCCACTATTTTCCAGTAGTCATCTTAAGTAGTAGATGCACACACTAAATTGTGGTGACATTATAATAGACTACACAGCTGAGATAGAATAAAAGAGGTGGCATAGCAAGGCATACTGACACAGGCACACACATCCCTTTCACATAAAAAACAATTCCATGAGAATATTGTCAATTAATCAATGATGTGTAGAAATTCAGTATAGCTTTATGAAATTAACCCCTTCAAGGATCAGGTCTCACTAGTATGCTGAATTTCTTTAGATTTGGAAGTGATATAAATAAATAAATCTGAAATACATATTAAATAGTTAAACATTAGGATACTGTTAACCTCTTGAATATGATTTTCAAAACTACAGAAGCAACCTGTAGAGCTATAAAGGGGTCAGGAAATTTTTCTTTATTTTATTTTATTTAGGTATTTTCTTCATTTACATTTCAAATGCTACCCCCAAAGTCCCCATACCCTCCCCTCCACTACCCTACCACTAACAAACACACACACACACTACTACTTCTTGGCCCTGGCATTCCCCTGTACTGAGGCATATAAAGTGTGCGAGACCAATAGGCCTCTCTTTCCACTGATGGCCGACTAGGGCATCTTCTTATTCATATGCAGCTAGAGACATGAGGTCCAGGAGGTACAGGTTAGTTCATATTGATGTTCCACCTATAGGGTTGAAGACCCCTTTAGCTCCTTGGGTACTTTCTATAGCTCCTCCATTGGGAGCCCTGTGATCCATCCAATAGCTGACTATGAGCATCCACTTCCGTGTTTGCTAGACCCCAGCATAGCCTCACAAGAGACAGCTATATCAGGGTCCTTTCAGCAAAATCTTGCTAGTGTGTGCAATGGTGTCAGCGTTTAAAGGCTGATTATGGGACGGATCCCAGATATAGCAGTCTCTAGATGGTCCATCCTTTCATCTCAGCTCCAAACTTTGTCTCTAACTCCTTCCATTGGTGTTTTGTTCCCAATTCTAAGAAGTAGCAAAGTGTCCACACTTTGGCCTTCATTCTTCTTCAGTTTTGTGTGTTTTGCAAATTGTATCTTGTATCTTGGGTATTCTAAGTTTCTGGGCTAATATCCACTTATCAGTGAGTACATATCATGTGAGTTCTTTTGTTATTGGGTTACCTCACTCAGGATGATGATCTGCAGGTCCATCCATTTGCCTAGAAATTTCATAAAATCATTCTTTTAATAGCTGAGTAGTTCTCCACTGTGTAAATGTACCACATTTTCTGTATCCATTCCTCTGTTGAGGGGCATCTGGGTTCTTTCCAGCTTCTGGCTATTATAAATAAGGCTGCTATGAACATAGTGGAGCATGTCTTGACTCTAGCTGCATATGTATCAAAAGATGGCCTAGTCGGCCATCACTCGAAAGAGAGGCCCATTGGACACACAAACTTTATATGCCCTAGTACAGGGGAGTGCCAGGGCCAAAAAATGGGAATAGGTGGGTAGGGCTTTGTGGGGGGGGGAGGGTATGGGGGACTTTTGGGATAGCATTCTAAATGTAATTGAGGAAAATATGTAATAATAAAAAATATTTAAAAATAAATTCCACTACATAGCTAGACAAGCAAAATTCCTTTCTACATTCTAACTCTTATCTTTGTGCACACAGGTAAGTACTACCCTCATCGAACAAGGCCCCCTTTACAGCACAATGATGCTATTTTAGTTATAATTTTATTGCTGAGACTGCCATATCCAGGGATCCACCCCATAATCAGCATCCAAATGCTGACACCATTGCATACACTAGCAAGATTTTATCGAAAGGACCCAGATGTAGCTGTCTCTTGTGAGACTATGCCAGGGCCTAGCAAACACAGAAGTGGATGCTCACAGTCAGCTAATGGATGGATCACAGGGCTCCCAATAGAGGAGCTAGAGAAAGAACACAAGGAGCTAAAGGGATCTGCAACCCTATAGGTGGAACAACATTATGAACTAACCAGTACCCCGGAGCTCTTGACTCTAGCTGCATATATATCAAAAGATGGCCTAGTCGGCCATCACTGGAAAGAGAGGCTCATTGGACTTGCAAACTTTATATGCCCCAGTACAGGGGAACACCAGGGCCAAAAAGGGGGAGTGGGTGGGCAGGGGAGTGGGGGTGGGTGGATATGGGGGACTTTGGGTATAGCATTGGAAATGTAAATGAGTTAAATACCTAATAAAAAATGGAAAAAAAAATCATTTGTTTTCTATTTTGAAATATCCCATGGTAAACGAATTAATACACTCATCTTTAAATTTGAAATATTCTGCTCTTTCCCTTCTGTATGCTGTGTATATTATGCTACTTAAAGGTATATAAGTGAACATAAACATCCTACATTGGTATTTTTGGGAAATCAAAATAATACCTTCTTATGAAAAGTTATAGTAATTGAGAATGTTGTATGGAAACAAAGATGTCTGATTTACTCTCTGGTACTTTTAAAATGTTTTGGAATGGAAATAATTTCTTCTAAACACTGTGGTATGTAGAGTCTGGACTCTGTTGAAATTTTAATACCTAAAGAGCTCAATAAATGATTTTTAGATGGTGAAAAAAAAAAAAAAAAAAGGATGCTGAACATATTTTCAGGTGCATCTCAGCCATTCGGTATTCCTCAGGTGAGAATTCTTTGTTTAGCTCTGAGCCCCATTTTTTATTGAGGTTATTTGATTTTCTAGAGTCCACCTAAAATGAGTTATTTATATATATTGGCTATTAGTCCCCTATCTGATTTAGGATGGGTAAAGATCCTTTTCCAATCTGTTGGTGGCCTTTTTGTCTACATGATGGTGTCTTTTGCCTTACAGAAGCTTTGCAATTTTACGAGGTCCAATTTATTGATTCTCCATCTTATAGCACAAGCCATTGCTGTGCTATTCAGGAATTTTTCCCCTGTGCCCATATCTTCGAGGCTTTTCCCCACTTTCTCCTCTATAAGTTTGAGTGTCTCTGGTTTTATGTGGAGTTCCTTGATCCACTTAGATTTGACCTTAGTACAAGGAGATAGGAATGGATCAATTTGCATTCTTCTACATGATGACCACCAGTTGTACCAGCACCATTTGTTGAAAATGCTGTCTTTTTTCCACTGGACAGTTTTAGCTCCCTTGTCAAAGATCAAGTGACCATAGGTGTGTGGGTTCATTTCTGGGACTTCAATTCTATTCCATTGGTCTACTTGTCTGTCACTATACCAGTACCATGCACTTTTTATCACAATTGCTCTGTAGTATAGCTTTAGGTCAGGCATTGTGATTCCACCAGAGGTTCTTTTATCCTTGAGAAGAGTTTTTGCTATCCTAGGCTTTTTGTTATTCCAGATGAATTTGCAGAATGCCCTTTCTAATTCATTGAAGAATTGAGTTGGAATTTTGATGTGGATTTCATCGAATCTGAGGATTGCTTTTGTCAATATAGCCATTTTTTCTATATTGACCTTTGATCCATGAGCATGGGAGATCTTTCCATGTTCTGAGATCTTCTTTAATTTCTTTCTTCAAAGACTTGAAGTTCTTATCATACAGATCTTTCATTTCCTTAGTTAGAGTCACACCAATGTATTTTACATTATTTGTGACTATTGAGAAAGGTGTTGTTTCCCTAATTTCTTTCTCAGCCTGTTTATGCTTTGTGTAGAGAAAGGCCATTGACTTGTTTGAGTCAATTTTAGATCCAGCTACTTCACTGAAGCTGTTTATCAGGTTTAGGAGTTCTCTGGTGGAATTTTTAGGGTTATTCTTATATACTATCATATTATCTGCAAAAAGTGATATTTTGATTTCTTCCTTTCCAATTTGAATCCACTTGATCTCCTTTTGTTGTCAATTGCTCTGGCTAGAATTTCAAGTACTATATTGAATAGATAGGGAGAAAGTGGGCAGCCTTGTCTAGTCCCTAATTTTAATGGGATAGCTTCCAGCTTCTCACCATTTACTTTGATGTTGGCTACTGGTTTGCTGTAGATTGCTTTTATCATGTTTATGTATGGGCCTTGTATTCCTGATCTATCCAAGACTTTTATCATGAATGGGTGTTGGATTTTGTCAAATGCTTTCTCTGTATCTAAGGAGATGATCATATGGTTTTTGTCTTTGAGTTTGTTTATGTAGTGGATTACCTTGATGGATTTCCATATATTAAACCATCCCTGCATCCCTGGAATGAAACCTACTTGGTCAGGATGGATGATTGTTTTGAGGTGTTCTTGGATTTGGTTAGGGAGAATTTTATTAAGTATTTTTGCATCAATATTCATAAGGGAAATTGGTCTGAAGTTCTCTATCATTGTTGGGTCTTTCTGTGGTTTAGGTATCAGAGTAATTGTGGCTTCATAGAATGAATTGGGTAGAGTACCTTCTGTTTCTATTTTGTGGAATAGTTTGTGAAGAACTGGAATTAGATCTTCTTTGAAGGACTGATAGAACTCTGCACTAAACCCATCTGGTCCTGTGCTTTTTTTTGGTTGGGAGATTAATGAGAGCTTCTATTTCTTTAGGGGATATAGGACTGTTTATATCATTAACTTGATCCTGATTTAACTTTGGTACCTGGTATCTGTCTAGAAATTTGTCCATTTCATCCAGGTTTTCAGGTTTTAATGATTATCCTTTTGTAGAAGGATCTGATGGTGGTTTGAATTTCTTCAGGATCTGTTGTTATGTCTCCCTTTTTCATTCCTGATTTTGTTAATTAGAATTCTGTCCCTGTGCCCTCTGGTGAGTCTGGCTAAGGGTTTATCTATCTTGTTGATTTTCTCAAAGAACCAGCTCCTCCTTTGGTTGCTTCTTTGAATAGTTCTTTTTGTTTCCACTTGGCTTATTTGTCCCTGAGTTTGATTATTCGCTGACATCTACTCCTCTTGGGTGAATTTGCTTCCTTTTGTTCTAGAGCTTTTAGGTGTGTTGTCAAGCTGCGAGTGTAGGCTCTCTCTAGTTTCTTTTTGGAGGCACTCAGAGCTATGAATATTCCTCTTAGGCATGCTTTCATTGTGTCCCATAGATTTGGTTATGTTGTGGCTTCATTTTCATTAAACTCTAAAAAGTCTTTAATTTCTTTCTATATTCCTTCCTTGACCAAGTTATCTTTGAGTAGAGTGTTGTTCAGTTTCCACATGAATGTTGGCTTTCTATTATGTATGATGTTATTGAAGATCAGCCTTAGTCCATGGTGATCTGATAGGGTTCATGGGACATTTTCAATATTTTTGTATCTGTTGAGGCCTGTTTTTTTGACCAATTACATGGTCAATTTTGGAGAAGGTAGCATGGGGTGCTGAGAAGAATGTATATCCTTTTGTTTTAGGATAAAATGTTCTGTAGATGTCGGTTAAATCCATTTGTTTCATAACTTCTGTTAGTTTCACTATGTCCCTATTTAGTTTCTATTTCCCTGATCTCTCCATTGATGAAAGTGGTGTGTTGAAGACTCCCACTATTATTGTGTGAGGTGCAATGTGTGCTTTGAGCTTTCCAAAATCTCCTTAATGAATGTGGCTGCCCTTGCATTTGGAGCATAGATATTCAGAATTGAGAGTTCCTCTTGGAAGATTTTACCTTTGATGAGTATGAAGTGCCCCTCTTTGTCTTTTTTGATAACTTTTGGTTGAAAGACGATTTTATTCGATATTAGAATGTCTACTCCAGCTTGTTCCTTCAGACCATTTGCTTGGAAAATTGTTTTCCAGCCTTTCACTCTGAGGTAGTGTCTATCTTTTTCCCTGAAATGTGTTTCCTGTAAGCAGGAAAATGATGGGTCCTGTTTGTGTAGCCAGTCTGTTAGTCTATGTCTTTTTATTGGGGAATTGAGTCCATTGATATTAAGAGATATTAAGGAAAAGTCATTGTTGCTTCCTATTATTATTGTTGTTAGAGTTGGCATTCTGTTCTTGTGGCTGTCTTCTTTTAGGTTTGTTAAAAGATTACCATCTTCCTTTTTCTAGATCATGGTTTCCGACCTTGTATTGTTTTTTTGTTTTTTGTTTTTTGTTTTTTGTTTTTTGTTTTTTGTTTTTTTTTCTGTTATTATCCTTTGAAGGGCTGGATTCCTGGAAAGATAATATGTGAATTTGGTTTTGTCCTGGAATACTTTGTTTTCTCCATCTATGATAATTGAAAGTTTGGCTGGGTATAGTAGCCTACGCTGGCATTTGTGTTCTCTTAGTGTCTGTATAACATCTGTCTAGGATCTTCTGGCTTTCATAGTCTCTGGTGAAAAGTCTGGTGTAATTCTGATAGGCCTGCCTTTACATGTTACTTGACCTTTTACCCTTACTGCTTTTAATATTCTATGTTTATTTAGTGCATTTTTTGTTCTGATTATTATGTGTCAGGAGGAATTTATTTTCTGGTCCAGTCTATTTGGAGTTCTGTAGGCTCCTTGTATGTTCATGGGCATCTCTTTCTTTAGGTTTGGGAAGTTTTCTTCTATATTTTTGTTGAAGATATTTGCTGGCCCTTTAAGTTGAAAACCTTCATTCTCATCTACTCCTATTATCCTTAGGTTTGGTCTTCTCATTGTGTCCTGGATTTCCTGGATGTTTTGAGTTAGGATCTTTTTGCATTTTGCATTTTCTTTGATTGTTGTGCCGATGTTCTCTAGGGAATCTTCTGCACCTGAGATTCTCTCTTCTATCTCTTCTATTCTATTGCTGATGCTCACATCTATGGTTCCAGATTTCTTTCCTAGGGTTTTCTATCTCCAGCGTTGCCTCACTTTGGGTTTTCTTTATTGTGTCTACTTCCCGTTTTAGGTCTAGTATGGTTTTGTTCATTTCCATCACCTGTTTGGATGTGTTTTCCTCTTTTTCTTTAAGGACTTCTACCTCTTTGGTTGTGTTTTTGTGTTTTTCTTTAAGGACTTGTAACTCTTTAGCAGTGTTCTCCTGTATTTCTTTAAGTGAGTTATTAAAGTTCTTCTTGATGCCCTCTACCATCATCATGAGATATGTTTTTAAATCCGGGTCTAGCTTTTCTGGTGTATTGGTGTGTCCAGGACTAGGTGAGGTGGGAGAGCTGGGTTCTGATGATGGTGAGTGGTCTTGGTTTCTGTTAGTAAGATTCTTGCATTAGCCTTTTGACATCTGGTAATCTCTGGAGTTAATTCTTATAGTTGCCTCTGGTTAGAGCTTGTTCCTTTCATGATTCTGTTAGCTTCTATCAGCAGACCTGGAAGACTAGCTCTCTCCTGAGTTTCAGTGGTTAGAGCACTCTCTGCAGGCAAGCTCTCCTCTTGCAGGCAAGGTGGACAGATATCTGCCATTCAGAACTGCCTCCTGGCAGAAGATGAAGGTCCAAAACAGGACTTGTCCCAGAATCTGTGTAGCTTCTCTAGTTCACACTCTCACCTGCACAGACTAGTCTCGCTGTGATATGGGAACCAAGATGGCTCCCCAGGTGCTGCAGCAAAGCCCTCCCGGGCGGGGCAGACACCTCTCCTCTGGCAGGGAAGATGCCTCGATGTCCGGACCCTGAAACGCAGTCTGCCTTAGATGTTCTGTGGCTTCTACCTGTCCCAGAAGCTATTAGTCTCTGCAGTCCACACACTCACCTGCGCAGACCAGCCTCAGTGGAATCTGGGAACCCAAGATGGTTCCTCCAGATGCTGTGGTAAAGCCCTCCTGGATGGGGTGGACACCTCTCCTCCTGCAGAGAAGGTGCCTGGATATCTGGAGCCCAAAATGTGGTCTGCCTCAGAGGCTCTGTGGCTTCCGCCTGTCCCAGAAGCTGTTAGCTTCTGTAGTCCACATTCCCCTGTGCAGACTAGTATCAGCAGAATCCCAGAACCAAGATGGCTCCCC
This sequence comes from Mus musculus, assembly GCF_000001635.26. Taxonomy (NCBI): domain Eukaryota; kingdom Metazoa; phylum Chordata; class Mammalia; order Rodentia; family Muridae; genus Mus; species Mus musculus. The sequence continues at coordinate 144,473,930 of NC_000067.6, read as the reverse complement.
AAGATGTTCAGGAAATTTTTCTTATAAGAAAAAAAAAATCAAGTAGAAAATCACAAAAGTACTTCTACTTATTTTTATATTTTTAATTAAATATAATCACATTATTACCCTGTCTTCTCTAAATCCTTCTATGTTCCCACTTTACTCTCAAATTAACAACTTCTTTTCCTTTATGGTAGCTATATACCAGTAGATAGAAATATATATATATATGCACAAATACATAATACAACATGATTAGTAATGTTTGTTGCTGTTTCTGTGTATATGGTTTAAGACCAGACTGCTCTATATGAAGAATCAATCAAGAGCCTCATCACTAGTTTGAAGCAGATTAGGGAACACAGTGAAATTACATCTCAAAAAAAAAAAAAAAAGCGGAAAATAATGTCATATTTTAGCACATAACAGAATACAAATTTTCATTTATATTTAGATTATCTAAAAAGTTGTTTATTCCCTTTGAAATCTTTGGATAATAAATTATAAAAAAATGTTTAATAGGTCTTTGTTATATACTTAATTTTATCATTTATTAATTAATTTAGATATATTAATAAGGTAGATATGATTTTTATAACACTTTACAACTATAATAGCTTTAACTGTCATCTTGACATAACCTGAGAAGAAAATGTCAATGAGAAAATATGTAGATCAGGTTGGCTTGTGGTCATGTCTAGAGGGAATTTCCTTGATTGTTTACTGGTGTAAAAAACCCAGTCCACTCTGGGCAGCTCCATTCCTTAAGCATGTTGCCCTGGACATAATAATAGATAAGAAAGCTTACTGAGATCAAATAAACAAACAAACAAACAAACAAGGCCCAGTGGGTTTGTTCTCTCTTCTCTTGACTGTGAATGTGATCACTTACATTCCTCTTTTGACTACTACACTGTAACCTGCAATCTTAGGCCCATTCAACCCTTCTTCCCTATGTTATTTTTTTTCACAACAACAGAAATATAATTAGGAGAATAACAAAGTATCACCAGTGCTTTTCAGAGTTGATTAGTGTTTTGATTTTATAATCATCAGTCTCAAGAGTACTTACTGCTTTGCAAAAATACATAGTACAAAATAACAGATGTAAGGTTAGGACTGTCTCAGAAATTGTCAAAAATTTTGTCCTACTCTCAGGAAACTCAAATAATTGATACAAATAACAATTTTGTAGAGGATATACAAAGTGTGGATGCTTTAGTCCTACTCAGAAGGGGGAAGAAAATCATCCCAGGAGGTAGAGGGAGGGAGGGACCTGGGAGGAGGAGAGGAGGGGGAGGGAAAAGGTGGGCAGGATCAGATGCAGGAGAAGAAGGGGGAGAATTACAGAGGGTCAGGAAATTGAACTGGGTGTGTAGCAGTGGGGGACCAGGAACTGGGGATAGCCAATACAAAGTCCCAGATGCCAGGGGCTCAACAGGTTCCCAGGACCCAATGGGGATGACATTAGCTGAAATATCAAACAAAGGGTGAAAGAAAATTAAATTCAAGGTTCATGACTCATGTGGCTTGCTAGTTAGGAGGGCTTTTTGGGCCAAGGGCAAAAAACAAAGGTTGTTGCTGTTGTCATTCCAGGAACTGGATAGGCATAAAGATAGGAGAGGCATACAAGAACATCCAGACTATCTCAGCAAGGACTTCTGGACTATCTCAACTGAGTCAGAATTGCTGTTACCTCGCTCTACACATACAATTTGCTGATGTTTAAACTGTTCAATTGTGTGTAACTGTGCCAATTCTTCCCCTGCCCCCAACTTTTTTGTATATAAACCCCTAGCTTCTGAGCCTCGTGGTTGACTCCTCTGTCTCCTGCATAAGATAAGTGTCGGCCCAGATCTCCATCAAACTACCTCGTGTGTTTGAATTAAGATGTTCTCTCATGATTCCTTGGGAGTGTGCCATCTCGGGACTTGAGTGGGGGTCCCCCCACTGCAGTCTTTGAAGGGAAGAGAGAACCTGTAGAAACCATATCCATAGGCATAGCCCCCAGTTGAGGGGTAGAGCCAACCACCCATCTCAAAAAAAATTAATACAGAATTGTTTCTGTCAAATGCAAATGCAGGGACAAAGAGTAGAGCAGAGGCTGAAAGAAAGGCCATCCAGAGACTGCCCCACCTAAGAGATCTATCCCATCTGCAGATACTAAATCCAGACACTATTGTTGAAGCCAAGAAGCATTTGCTGACAGGAGCCTGGTATAGATGTTCCTTGAGAGGCTTTCCTAGGGCCTGACCAGCGGATGCCCACAGCCAACCTTTAGACTAAGTATGGGGACCCCAATGGAGGAGTTAGGGGAAAGACTGAAGGAGCTAAAGGGGTTAGCAACCCCACAGGAAGAACAACAGTATCAACCAACCAGATCCCCCCAAATCTCCCAGCGAGTGCACATGAAAGGACCCAGGGCTCTAGCTACATATATAGCAGAGGATTACCTTATCTGGTATCAGTGGGAAGGGAGCCCCTTAGTTGTGTGGAGGCTAGATGACCCAGTGTAGAGGAATGCTAGGTCACTGAAGGGGGTGGGGATGGGGGAGCACCCTCATAGAAGCAGAAGGGATGGGAGAGGGTATAACTGAGAAGGGGATAACATTTTAAATGTAAATAAAATTAACCAATAAAATTTAAAATATTTAAAAATATATATTAAATTAATATTTACATGCTGAGAAATGGCAATATCAAAGCATTTAAAAGTCTTTATGTTCTTTAATTAGTTATGTTTTCAATAAGTCAGAAAACTTGATATGCACTTGGTATGATAAAACAATCCATATTATATAATACTTTCTAATCTGAACTGAAGCATGCCAGACAGCATTTGTTATTATTACATATGGATGGCATATTCAGAACCAAGGCTACACTGAATTCACATGCTACATCTGTGAGAACTGTCAGAAATTGCTGATTCATTATGTTTTAATGTGTATTCTTTTATTAAGCCACACCCTAAATAAATATTAACTTTGTTCTAACATTCTGTAAATCACTGTATCAAAATTTCCCTTTTTATCACCACCATTTTAGAACAAGGACTTTTTTATCTAATACATTGAGATATTTGTCTACATCATAATTAAGATGTCTACTTCATCTGTGTCATTTATGCTTTTCTATACAGATTTAGTTGCTATTTTGTTTGCATTGTGAGACCTAAGGTTTACATTGCATCTAGCCATTGCAGAGTTTGAAACAAAAATTTTAGAGTAAATTATTTTTTGTATATTTTTAAGAACTTATACTATCTTTATTGGTTGGTTGATTTTTTTTAAGAGAAATCTCACTCTATACCCCAAGCAGCCCTGAAACTCACTATAAGGATCAACATAACTATGAATTCAGAGACCAGCTTACCTCTGCCTCCCAAATAGTATGATTAAATATGTGCACAAGTATACCTGGATATATTAGCATTTTAAAGTACTCTATCAAGAAAAGTGGTAGCAGTTTGGCAAGGCGAATACTAACATAATTTGTAAATCGGGTGGATGTATATCAGTTAATTAATTTTACTGTTCTATTTTATAAAAGGTTTACTTGTCTGAGTGTAACAGAGTTTCTCTATGTATTTCTATTTGTCCCAGAACTTGCTGCGTAGACCATGCTAGTCTTGAACTCACAGAGAACCAACTGCTGCTGCCTCTGCCTCCTTAGAGATAGGATTAAAGATGTGAAATACCTCACCCATCACATCACTATTTCTCTATATGATAGTGTTTCTTACAATTATATTAAGAGATTAAAGTTCTGCTCCCTCTAAGCATTTCAATTTCTCCAGTGCAGTTACTTGTCAGTGCTTCTGTTACTGAAAGTCAGTCCACATACCTGACACAGAGTTACTGGAAATGACAATGAAATTAGAGTTGAAAAAATATTGCGAGTAAGACAAGATTCTGAGTTATAAAGAGCACTATAACAAAAGCCATCTTCTATTTCCATGCATATCCTGTCTCTTCTGATTTCAAGGAACATTAGAAGAGAAAAATGTTGTGACTGCCCTAATTGATTCCTAATGAGCTATAGGAGATATTGCTTATCACACTGAGAACTGGAGGTTCCAGCTTCCAAAGGAGCTCCCTTTCTGTTGTTGCTACTTATTAAAGCCTGTTTTCTCATGGTACATTATTTTAAAGAGGCCTGACTTTGCTTCAGAGTGTCATAAGATATGTTCCCTACAGCACAGCCACGAGAAGTGAAAGCACTGTACATTGGCGTTAGGTGTCACGAAAGTCAGAAGAAAAATCCACAAAAACCAATGAAGAAACTTAAGATGATAAAGCAATAGCAACAACAAAAGCAAACACATAAAACAAAACAAATAAATGAAAACCCTGGAGAACTTTTCACAGCATGCCTTACTTCTCATAAGAGAAACCATAGATCTGGAAATTAAAATGGGGATTTGTTTCTCCAGATCATTATTTTATCTTCTTTATGATTATATATTTTACAGAATTTGGCTTATCATGTATGGTGATTTGAATAAGAATGGCTCCCATAGGCTCATATATCTGAATCCTTAGTTATTCAGTAAGAGATGTGGCCTTGTAGGAGGAAGTATGTCACCAGGGATAGGCTTTAAGATTTCAAAAGCCCATGTCAAACCTAGAGTCAAGGTTAGTCAAGGTTATGGGTAGATCTCTCTTCTCTCTCTCTCTCTCTCTCTCTCTCTCTCTCTCTCTCTCTCTCTCTCTCTCCTTGTATCTGCCTACAGATCAGAAGGTAGCTCTCAACAACTTCTCTAACACCAAGCCTACAATGCCTGATGCCATGCTCCCAACCATAATGATAATTGACTGATCTTCCAAAACTGTAAACTAGCCCCTAATTAAATGCTTTCATTTTTATAAGAGTTTCCTAGGTCACAGTGTCTCTTTATAACAAAGATACAATGGCTAAGGCATCATTGATTCAGAAGATTATATCACTTTAAAGTACTAAATATATTTATCTCTTACTTAAACATAATTTTTACTGAAAATATATTTTTATAAAATATACTTTGATGATGATTCTCCTTCACCAGTTCCTCCCAGATCTTCTCAACCTCCCTATTTATACAACTATGTCCCCTCCTCTCTCTTTAAGAAAATAAAGATAATAAAACACAAAAATATACCAAAAATTCTCCAAAAAAAAACAAGAACAGAAATTTAAAAATATATAGGGAAAATAATAATCAGATAAAATATACCTATATGAAGCAAAATGAGACCAAAAAGTCTACAAACACTACTATTGAGTTGATCATGTGTTGGCCAACTACTTTTGAACATGAGGCCTACCTGAAGTGTGCTTTATATACCCAGTGAAATTTCATTGGAAAAAAAAATTACCAGTAGACATTAATTGCAGAAAGCTTCTTGATTAGGTGTGGGATCTTGCGTCCACTTCCCTCTCAGTGCTTAAATTTGTGCAGGCCTTTTACATGCTGCCAGTATCTGTAAAGTCATATATGCATCAGTCTTGGTATATGTGAAAGACACTGCATCTTTGTAATCATCCATCACCTCTGACTCTTAAATTTGTCCTGCCTCCATTTTGTGCATAGATCCCTAAATCTTGAGGAGAGATATTTGATGAAAACTTTCAATTTAGGACTGAATGTTCCAAAGTCTCTCACTCTTTGCCCCTTGTGAGTCTTTTCATGGGTTTTAGAAATTGCAAATAGCTTCTAATGATGGTTGAGGGAAGCACTAATATATGGGAGATAAAAATGCCATCAGGAATCATTGTATTGCTGCATCCCTTCCTGGAGTGGTTCTCAATCTCCCTAATGCTGTGAGCCTTTAATATGACTCCTTGTCTTGTGGTGACATCAAACCATAAAATTAACTTGTTGCTACTTCATAACAGTAATTTTGCTACTATTATGAATTGTAATGTAAACATCTAATATGTAGGATATCTAAGATGTGACCCCTGTGAAATGGTTGTTTTAATCCAAAAGGAGTTTTATGTAGATGCCCAGCAACCATGGATGAACTGGGTTACCTGAAAGGGGGAACTGGAAATGAGAAAGGACAAAGGGCAAGAGAAGGATGAAGCCAAGGCTTGAAGTCAAACGCCATCAGGAGGATCAGCTAATAAAATCCTCTCCATATAAAGAATAATATACACTGAAAGATTCAAAGTCCTAATTTCTTGTATTGAAGCAGTATCTTTTTTTTTTTTTTTTTTCCCACAATGTAAGGCTATTAGCCGTTCCTTGAGGCAAAACTTTCCAATGATATTACTTCATGGGCTGTTTAAAGTTACAACCTCACTAAAAGCAAACCCTTTATAATCATCAGGATGCAAAGGAACATTATAAAAACAATCCCCCAAATCCATAATAATTCTATATGTGTTCCCTAAATTGGTACCTAGAGTATGCAATATAGGCTGCAATGACTCCATGAGTTCCTAGTGTCATTAACTTTTCATAAATCTTATGTCTGTATTTTATTTTAGAATAATGGAATAACCAATCACTTGGAAGTGAGTGAGTACATCAGTTCCAGTGTCTATTAATCCTTTAAAACTTTTCATTTAGGGTTTTTTTTTTTTATGTTAGAAGGTATAGTTATAATGCCATGGGGGAAAACAGCCATAATTTGTATCCTTTTACAATAATGCTGCTTTGGCCTGAAAGTAATCTCCAGGTTCCTGGAGGCAAGGGCCCAAAAATTCCTGTAGGCAGTGTTTGCAAGATAAAAGGAGTGCCACTTAAGCCTCTGCTGAGGCTGCTCTGAGCTTTGTATTTACTGAAAGGTAGATATTTACTGTAGACTTCCCATAAGGCAGCAGCCATATCCAGACCCTGATTGTATGAGGGTCCAATTTCTTTCTCCAAAAATTCTACCAGATGCTTAGCAGTCTATCCACAAATTCCTGAAATGGTTCCTCACCTTGTTTGATCTCAGATAAACTCCTACTGAGATCTCCTTTCCAATCTTGGAGTGTTAAATTTGCTTTTAGCACTGTATCCAATAAAGCTTGTGTAAAAGGGGGCAGAAGGCCCATACTGTGCCACACCTGTTTTTAACGTTTTATTACTTTTGCAATCATCTCCACTTGCTTGATTTTTTTTTCTTAATTACAAATATGGGTGAATTAAAAATCCTGAGCCTTTGATCAGACTACAAACTGCAGCCAATGGAACACTGGCAGTTTAACTATAATTTTTAAGTTTTCTTTTGCAATATTAGAGTGTACCCATAATTTTGGAAAGCAAAACCCAATTTTTAACAGTGTAAACAGTCCATTCCCTTTAAAAAAAAAAATAAATCAATACCAAGAGCATTACTTTTATGTTACAAAGTTTTTGGCTGCTAGTTCATATATATGAGTGCATGACAGTGCAGCTTTTAATACCTCATTAAAGAGATATTGTTTCAAATCCTATCCTTTATAAGTCTAGTTTCTAGGATAAGAAATACATAAAATATTATCCCAATTTGGAAGTATCTTTAGAGAGCTGCTTTCCTGGGTTGGCTTGTGTCACATGTTTAGAATGACTCCAACCCTGAATTACCAGTTTTAAGCTAACTTTCTGTTACCAATATTACAAATTTCTAATCATACCCAATAACTTATAAGCTGACACTCTATAGCCCATACTTGCAGAACATATTTATACCTTTTAAACCAGTCAAAACCAAAAATGAAGTGGCTACACACATATAATTAGACCAAACAAAATTTTCTTATCCTTTTTAGCTGTAATTTCAAGAGGAAAGGCGTCTTGTCACGTGCTGAACCCAATAAACACAATCCAGAGATTTTTCTAGGAAAAAACAGCCATCAGCTTATTTACCATAGAACTTGAGAAGCTGCTGGCCCTTTTAATAGCAGCTTTTTTTCCAGCTGTGCTTGACTCCCAGCTACAGTGCTGGGTAACTTATCAGTTTCTACTGTGCAAATTGAGACTGCCTTCTAAACAAGCTAAACTAAATCAAGGGGTAGATAGCCAGCAGATAAAGTTTTAACCAGTTTTTCTTTTCAACAAAACACAGAACAACAATTATTCAAACAACAAAACAAAAACAGACATAAATTGACACATGGACAGATTGATACAGCAACAATAGACAGAGAGGGAAGAGAACTTGATGTAACCAGAACTAAGGATAACTCCAGTAGGAGCCAGAGAGGAAGAAGGGTGTCTCCTGATTTCCTTCTGTCCCTAGGAGAGCTCTGAAATCAATTTTCCTTCTTTTTTGCTAATGCATCTCAGACAGGGGACAACTCCTTTTCAGAAACCTATTTTCTCTCTCTCTTTCTCATGTCATTTGTATATTTATCATTCTTACTTCTGGCAACCATGTACAGCATAAATCTACTTGAGCTAAGAATTTTTCTAGCATCTGTTTTTGTTTGTTTGTTTTCTTTGTTTTGTTTTTTTTAGACCATGTTCCTCTATCCTGATACAGCTTTTGGTTGTGGACAAATGCCTACTTAGAATTCCCCTGTCCCATTTGCTCTGCTGTCACCCGTAGGTAAATTTGGCATGGGGTCAGCACTTTGTTCAGCCTACCCTGTATCCTCTTTTAATGCACCTCCTGCAAGAACAGCCTCCAAAAAATAAAATTTATGGCTAGCACTAGCATTAATGCTGTTCATTGGTTACCACCATGCAAGATTCTGTTACTTTTCTTCCGTTTTCTGTGGAGCTCCACCAAGACACCATTTCTCACAGGATCCCTCATAGTCAGTCCCCTCGTTCATTTGCCACCTGTAGCTGTCCAGCAGCCATGGATTAACTGGGTTACCTGAAGGGGGGCTGGAAATGGAAAAGGACAAGGGGCAAGAGAAGGATGAAGCCAAGACAAAGTTTCTGATCAAGGCTCAAAGCTTAATTTTCAGCCCTGTGTTTATATATATAGGAAAAGCCCACAGATCCTTCTTTGTTTCAGCTGGATTGAGTTGCAAAGCAAGCTCAGCTGCTGGTCAACTCTTCAAAGCTTCTGTAGGAAATTGCAAATGTGGGAGGCCAGGTGACTCAAGCTAGGCTGTAAAACCATCCTGGGTTTGTTTAGCCTATTCAAGGCTGCTGCAGGAAGGGCACAGTTTTGACCAATAGATTGAGAATCACTGCTTTAGAAGAATAATAGTATTTGGTCTTCCTTTAGGCCTGTGACCCATCCAGTCTTAGGTACGTTGTTCCTTAAGCAGTGTCAGATATGGGTTCTATCATCATCTTTTTTTTTTTTTTTTTTTTTTAGAAGTATTCAACTCCTATTGTCCCTTCCAATTCAGTTTTAGTATTCAAAAATCTGCATCTAGAAATACTACATATTATATTTTTTCTATAAATATGTTGTTGAAGAATGATTATCTCAGCCATATGTTCCTAGAAAGTATCCTTAACACAGAATTCTGTTAACATGCTGTACCTAAAAGAGGACAAAATGGCAACATAGCCTTTGGTGTCTAATTAGTTTAGAGCCTTTTATTTAGCACTCAAGCATAAACACATTTACAAACCTCTGTGGACTTCCTTTATAAATGAGACATTGGTTGACTTTTGTTTGCTGCTTGAAAAAGTGCCACAAAGAAAAATAATCGACTCGAGCCCCGGGCTACCTTGACAGCAGAGTCTTGCCCAACACCCGCAAGGGCCCACACGGGACTCCCCACGGGACCCTAAGACCTCTGGTGAGTGGAACACAGCGCCTACCCCAATCCAATCGCGTGGAACTTGAGACTGCGGTACATAGGGAAGCAGGCTACCCGGGCTTGATCTGGGGCACAAACCCCTTCCACTCCACTCGAGCCCCGGCTACCTTGCCAGCTGAGTCGCCTGACACCCGCAAGGGCCCACACAGGATTCCACACGTGATCCTAAGACCTCTAGTGAGTGGAACACAACTTCTGCCAGGAGTCTGGTTCGAACACCAGATATCTGGGTACCTGCCTTGCAAGAAGAGAGCTTGCCTGCAGAGAATACTCTGCCCACTGAAACTAAGGAGAGTGCTACCCTCCAGGTCTGCTCATAGAGGCTAACAGAGTCACCTGAAGAACAAGCTCTTAACAGTGACAACTAAAACAGCTAGCTTCAGAGATTACCAGATGGCGAAAGGCAAACGTAAGAATCCTACTAACAGAAATCAAGACCACTCACCATCATCAGAACGCAGCACTCCCACCCCACCTAGTCCTGGGCACCCCAACACAACCGAAAATCTAGACCCAGATTTAAAAACATTTCTCATGATGATGATAGAGGACATCAAGAAGGACTTTCATAAGTCACTTAAAGATTTACAGGAGAGCACTGCTAAAGAGTTACAGGCTCTTAAAGAAAAGCAGGAAAACACAGCCAAACAGGTGATGGAAATGAACAAAACCATACTAGAACTAAAAGGGGAAGTAGACACAATAAAGAAAACCCAAAGCGAGGCAACGCTGGAGATAGAAACCCTAGGAAAGAGATCTGGAACCATAGATGCGAGCATCAGCAACAGAATACAAGAAATGGAAGAGAGAATCTCAGGTGCAGAAGATTCCATAGAGAACATCGACACAACAGTCAAAGAAAATACAAAATGCAAAAGGATCCTAACTCAAAACATCCAGGTAATCCAGGACACAATGAGAAGACCAAACCTACGGATAATAGGAATTGATGAGAATGAAGATTTTCAACTTAAAGGGCCAGCTAATATCTTCAACAAAATAATAGAAGAAAACTTCCCAAACATAAAAAAAGAGATGCCCATGATCATACAAGAAGCATACAGAACTCCAAATAGACTGGACCAGAAAAGAAATTCCTCCCGACACATAATAATCAGAACAACAAATGCACTAAATAAAGATAGAATATTAAAAGCAGTAAGGGAGAAAGGTCAAGTAACATATAAAGGAAGGCCTATCAGAATTACACCAGACTTTTCACCAGAGACTATGAAAGCCAGAAGAGCCTGGACAGATGTTATACAGACACTAAGAGAACACAAATGCCAGCCCAGGCTACTATACCCGGCCAAACTCTCAATTACCATAGATGGAGAAACCAAAGTATTCCACGACAAAACCAAGTTCACACAATATCTTTCCACGAATCCAGCCCTTCAAAGGATAATAACAGAAAAGAAGCAATACAAGGACGGAAATCATGCCCTAGAACAACCAAGAAAGTAATCATTCAACAAACCAAAAAGAAGACAGCCACAAGAACAGAATGCCAACTCTAACAACAAAAATAAAAGGGAGCAACAATTACTTTTCCTTAATATCTCTTAATATCAATGGACTCAATTCCCCAATAAAAAGACATAGACTAACAGACTGGCTACACAAACAGGACCCAACATTCTGCTGCTTACAGGAAACCCATCTCAGGGAAAAAGACAGACACTACCTCAGAGTGAAAGGCTGGAAAACAATTTTCCAAGCAAATGGACTGAAGAAACAAGCTGGAGTAGCCATTTTAATATCGGATAAAATCGACTTCCAACCCAAAGTTATCAAAAAAGACAAGGAGGGACACTTCATACTCATCAAAGGTAAAATCCTCCAAGAGGAACTCTCAATTCTGAATATCTACGCACCAAATGCAAGGGCAGCCACATTCATTAGAGACACTTTAGTAAAGCTCAAAGCATACATTGCACCTCACACAATAATAGTGGGAGACTTCAACACACCACTTTCTTCAAAGGACAGATCGTGGAAACAGAAACTAAACAGGGACACAGTGAAACTAACAGAAGTTATGAAACAAATGGACCTGACAGATATCTACAGAACATTTTATCCTAAAACAAAAGGATATACCTTCTTCTCAGCACCTCACGGGACCTTCTCCAAAATTGACCATATAATTGGTCACAAAACAGGCCTCAATAGATACAAAAATATTGAAATTGTCCCATGTATCCTATCAGACCACCATGGCCTAAGACTGATCTTCAATAACAACATAAATAATGGAAAGCCAACATTCACGTGGAAACTGAATAACACTCTTCTCAATGATACCTTGGTCAAGGAAGGAATAAAGAAAGAAATTAAAGACTTTTTAGAGTTTAATGAAAATGAAGCCACAACGTACCCAAACCTATGGGACACAATGAAAGCATTTCTAAGAGGGAAACTCATAGCGCTGAGTGCCTCCAAGAAGAAACGGGAGACAGCACATACTAGCAGCTTGACAACACATCTAAAAGCCCTAGAAAAAAAGGAAGCAAATTCACCCAAGAGGAGTAGACGGCAGGAAATAATCAAACTCAGGGGTGAAATCAACCAAGTGGAAACAAGAAGAACTATTCAAAGAATTAACCAAACGAGGAGTTGGTTCTTTGAGAAAATCAACAAGATAGATAAACCCTTAGCTAGACTCACTAAAGGGCACAGGGACAAAATCCTAATTAACAAAATCAGAAATGAAAAGGGAGACATAACAACAGATCCTGAAGAAATCCAAAACACCATCAGATCCTTCTACAAAAGGCTATACTCAACAAAACTGGAAAACCTGGACGAAATGGACAAATTTCTGGACAGATACCAGGTACCAAAGTTGAATCAGGATCAAGTTGACCATCTAAACAGTCCCATATCACCTAAAGAAATAGAAGCAGTTATTAATAGTCTCCCAACCAAAAAAAGCCCAGGACCAGATGGGTTTAGTGCAGAGTTCTATCAGACCTTCAAAGAAGATCTAATTCCAATTCTGTACAAACTATTTCACAAAATAGAAGTAGAAGGTACTCTACCCAACTCATTTTATGAAGCCACTATTACTCTGATACCTAAACCACAGAAAGATCCAACAAAGATAGAGAACTTCAGACCAATTTCTCTTATGAATATCGATGCAAAAATCCTCAATAAAATTCTCGCTAACCGAATCCAAGAACACATTAAAGCAATCATCCATCCTGACCAAGTAGGTTTTATTCCAGGGATGCAGGGATGGTTTAATATACGAAAATCCATCAATGTAATCCATTATATAAACAAACTCAAAGACAAAAACCACATGATCATCTCGTTAGATGCAGAAAAAGCATTTGACAAGATCCAACACCCATTCATGATAAAAGTTTTGGAAAGATCAGGAATTCAAGGCCCATACCTAAACATGATAAAAGCAATCTACAGCAAACCAGTAGCCAACATCAAAGTAAATGGAGAGAAGCTGGAAGCAATCCCACTAAAATCAGGGACTAGACAAGGCTGCCCACTTTCTCCCTACCTTTTCAACATAGTACTTGAAGTATTAGCCAGAGCAATTCGACAACAAAAGGAGATCAAGGGGATACAAATTGGAAAAGAGGAAGTCAAAATATCACTTTTTGCAGATGATATGATAGTATATATAAGTGACCCTAAAAATTCTACCAGAGAACTCCTAAACCTGATAAACAGCTTCGGTGAAGTAGCTGGATATAAAATAAACTCAAACAAGTCAATGGCCTTTCTCTATACAAAGAATAAACAGGCTGAGAAAGAAATTAGGGAAACAACACCCTTCTCAATAGTCACAAATAATATAAAATATCTTGGCGTGACTCTAACTAAGGAGGTGAAAGATCTGTATGATAAAAACTTCAAATCTCTGAAGAAAGAAATTAAAGAAGATCTCAGAAGATGGAAAGATCTCCCATGCTCATGGATTGGCAGGATCAACATTGTAAAAATGGCTATCTTGCCAAAAGCAATCTACAGATTCAATGCAATCCCCATCAAAATTCCAACTCAATTCTTCAACGAATTGGAAGGAGCAATTTGCAAATTTGTCTGGAATAACAAAAAACCTAGGATAGCAAAAAGTCTTCTCAAGGATAAAAGAACTTCTGGCGGAATCACCATGCCAGACCTAAAGCTTTACTACAGAGCAATTGTGATAAAAACTGCATGGTACTGGTATAGAGACAGACAAGTAGACCAATGGAATAGAATTGAAGATCCAGAAATGAACCCACACACCTATGGTCACTTGATCTTCGACAAGGGAGCTAAAACCATCCAGTGGAAGAAAGACAGCATTTTCAACAATTGGTGCTGGCACAACTGGTTGTTATCGTGTAGAAGAATGCGAATCGATCCATACTTATCTCCTTGTACTAAGGTCAAATCTAAGTGGATCAAGGAACTTCACATAAAACCAGAGACACTGAAACTTATAGAGGAGAAAGTGGGGAAAAGCCTTGAAGATATGGGCACAGGGGAAAAATTCCTGAACAGAACAGCAATGGCTTGTGCTGTAAGATCGAGAATTGACAAATGGGACCTAATGAAACTCCAAAGTTTCTGCAAGGCAAAAGACACCATCAATAAGACAAAAAGACCACCAACAGATTGGGAAAGGATCTTTACCTATCCTAAATCAGATAGGGGACTAATATCCAACATATATAAAGAACTCAAGAAGGTGGACTTCAGAAAATCAAATAACCCCATTAAAAAATGGGGCTCAGAACTGAACAAAGAATTCTCACCTGAGGAATACCGAATGGCAGAGAAGCACTTGAAAAAATGTTCAACATCCTTAATCATCAGGGAAATGCAAATCAAAACAACCCTGAGATTCCACCTCACACCAGTCAGAATGGCTAAGATCAAAAATTCAGGTGACAGCAGATGCTGGCGAGGATGTGGAGAAAGAGGAACACTCCTCCATTGTTGGTGGGAGTGCAGGCTTGTACAACCACTCTGGAAATCAGTCTGGCGGTTCCTCAGAAAACTGGACATAGTACTACCGGAGGATCCAGCAATACCTCTCCTGGGCATATATCCAGAAGATGCCCCAACAGGTAAGAAGGACACATGCTCCACTATGTTCATAGCAGCCTTATTTATAATAGCCAGAAGCTGGAAAGAACCTAGATGCCCCTCAACAGAGGAATGGATACAGAAAATGTGGTACATCTACACAATGGAGTACTACTCAGCTATTAAAAAGAATGAATTTATGAAATTCCTAGCCAAATGGATGGACCTGGAGGGCATCATCCTGAGTGAGGTAACACATTCACAAAGAAACTCACACAATATGTATTCACTGATAAGTGGATATTAGCCCCAAACCTAGGATACCCAAGATATAAGATATAATTTGCTAAACACATGAAACTCAAGGAGAATGAAGACTGAAGTGTGGACACTATGCCCCTCCTTAGATTTGGGAACAAAACACCCATGGAAGGAGTTACAGAGACGGAGTTTGGAGCTGAGATGAAAGGATGGACCATGTAGATACTGCCATAGCCAGGGATCCACCCCATAATCAGCATCCAAACGCTGACACCATTGCATACACTAGCAAGATTTCATTGAAAGGACGCAGATGTAGCTGTCTCTTGTGAGACTATGCCGGGGCCCAGCAAACACAGAAGTGGATGCTCACAGTCAGCTAATGGATGGATCATAGGGCTCCCAATGGAGGAGCTAGAGAAAGTAGCCAAGGAGCTAAAGGGATCTGCAACCCTATAGGTGGAACAACATCATGAGCTAACCAGTACCCCGGAGCTCTTGACTCTAGCTGCATATATATCAAAAGATGGCCTAGTCGGCCATCACTGGAAAGAGAGGCCCATTGGACTTGCAAACTTTATATGCCCCAGTACAGGGGAATACCAGGGCCAAAAAGGGGGAGTGGGTGGGCAGGGGAGTGGGGGTGGGTGGATATGGGGGACTTTTGGTATAGCATTGGAAATGTAAATGAGTTAAATACCTAATAAAAAATGGAAAAAAAAAAGAAAAATAATCATCTTTTATGTCTGCAAGTTTCTGACATCATAAGAAAACAAATGCCACCAAATAACTTTCTGATATTACCTATTACATTAAAGGAGAGTCAAGCCTCTTGAAAATGCACACATCCCTGTCATATGTAATTTCAGTGATAGTGCAGAGTAAAATGAATAGATAAATGGACAATGAATAAATTAGTCCAACTGTGTTTGTCCTGTCCTGACATATGTATTATGATAAAACAGTAGTTCCATAATAAATGCAAATGGTAAAGATTAATGAAAAGAAGAGGTTTATGTCATAAAAAACTGATTTCAAAATGGAAGATTCATTTCAAGTCAGCATCTGCAACAATTCATTGATACTCCCATGATTAAAGAAATACAAAGTGACTTAGTGATTCCTAATTTATTTTCATACTCATTGAACACTAAAACTCCTGTTTCTAATAGAAGTAAAACATGGCTCTCATAATATTTAGGTTTCAGAATCAAAAGACTTAAACTGTTTACTTCAAGCCTCAAAGGGTCACAGAAGATTTTGGTGCAGAGCCAAAGCTAATGTTGGCGTGTGTATGTGTGTGCGGGGGGGGGGGGGGGGGGAGCTTTGAAACCTCAAAACTCATTCCCAGTGACACACTTCCTCAAACAAGGCCTCATTTCCTTTTTTGTTTTTTCTTTGTTTTGTTTGTTTGTTTGTTTGTTTGTTTGTTTGTTCGAGACATGGTTTCTCTTTGTAGCCTTGGCTGTCCTGGAACTCACTCTGTAGACCAGGCTGGCCTCGAACTCAGAGATCCGCCTGCCTCTGCCTCTCAAGTGCTGGGATTAAAGGCATGCACCACCACTCCCGGCTAAAAATATATAGCCCAGACTGGCCTTGAACTCGTGATCCTCCTGCCTCAGCCTCCTTCAGCAAATACTACCAGCGTGCACCATCACTATCGGTGACAAGGCCCCATTTCCTAATCCTTCCAAAATAATTATACTAGTTTGAGACTAAATGTGGGAGGCATTCAAATATATAAGCCATTCAAGAGTCATTCTCATTTGAACTATTCTATACAGTATACTTGCCTTATATCCTAACACTTAAGAGAACCCAAAGATTCACATCTAATCTAGGCTACCTAAAAAGATATTATTTAAAATATATTAACACATGTGACTGGGAAGTCTGCGTATTGTCAAAATTGCTGTACATACATACAACCTATGCTTAATCTCCCAACACATGTTAAAATTTAGGCCTGGGGTGAAAGGTTTATGATTCCAGTGCTACAGAGACAAGCTGAATGTGGTGTTTACTGAACATACAGCCTAGATGAATTGATGAGTCCAAAGCCACTGAAAAACCAAATACATTCTAGCATACTGTTGTACCATAGCAGCAATATAAAACATAATTTTGAAAAGCTAGAGAAAATTTGAAAGCTAGTTGATGACTTGTTAAGAAATGTCTTTACTTCAGATAATGCTCCCCCCACCCCCATGCACTTATTGAAGATACATGACAGCTACCTCACATGCCTATCACTTCATCTTATCTATAGCAACTATATGGATAAATATTTTATTCATGATCATAGTTGCTGAGGCTCTAATATACAGTACATATAATAAGCAATAATTCAGAAACATTTCTACTCCTCATTGCCTTTGGATACATAACCCAAATGCAGCATATTCAGCCCACAGCACAGAAAACTTAGTTTACCACTACAATACAGCTATGGAGGAAAAGGATAAGGGGGAAAAGGAAAAGAAAGAGCAGAATGGGGAAAAGGGAGTAGAAAGAGGAAGGATGGATGGGTGAGAAGGATGAAACATCTGGTATGACTGAAAATAAAATGGTTTCTGGGTAAAAGCATTAATATCAAATACAGTCTCTCTGTACACATCTTTGGGAGAAAAATCCTTCTGTGTGTGGTCACCAAATAATTTTTATATCTTAACAATTTGAAAACTTATTAACTGATAAGGAGTCAAACAAAAATAGCCTAACTTAGTTTTAATTAATTAAATGTTATGTTTAGTAATGAGCAATGAGAATATCATTTTATAAATGATTATCTGACAGTTAAGAAGTATTTCTAAAAATATAATCCAATTGACTAAAGTTGAGTTTGAACCAGAGTTCACTCAACACAGATTCCAAACTAACATTAAGAATACCAATGATTTTATTAAAAGAAGATTCAGAGCATCATATCTTATGTGCCTGCTGGATTCTATAGTTTACATGTATGAAATACTTCACCTTCACAATAAGATATGAGTCCTCAATTGTTGATTTCCCCAGATAAACAAAAATCAGAGACACAGGGAAGTATGCCCAAGGGCATCAAGTTTATGAATATCTGGGCTTATGTGCAAATATAAGTGATTTAACTATTTTCATCAGTGTGCATATTATTTTTCAAGATATCCAGGAGAAGCCCCAAACAATATTCACTTCTACATGGTCATAAACATATTGCACATTTACCAATTTGGGATGAACTGAGTAAAAAGAAATATTTCTTGATTTTGTCAAAAATTGTGTATAAGTTCAGAGTCACGACACTAACTGACAACTAATTATGACCAGCACTTCATAGGGAACTTGAACACAAAGACCACAATTCATCTACCATCTTTGCACAGCTCAAGTAAGAAAATATAGCTTCTTGGTTTGTCCCAACATATTCGTGAATCTCTGTCTACTTTCCTTAATATAACTGCACATCACAATTTCCTTCACAAGATGTTTAAAAATGTTCCCTGTACTCTGTAACCTTAGCACATCTGAAATACCTAGAGCGAAGGCTTAAAGACTTGCAGACTTTTAAAGTGGCTTTATATGCTCACAAAATATGAAACAAGGTAAAGCCTGCTTTTTATCTAGTCAGCACATCCTTTAGTAGCATTTTCTGTTTCTTCCATCTAATTTAAGGTGCCGAGCTGCAATGGTGTATAACAACCTGATAAGGTTTCATTGCAAGACTCAGTCACAGGGTAGGTCAATCTGAAAAACATAATGTTCATAAATCCAATCCGAATCAAAAATTTTATTACAGACATGAAAGCAAGCTAAGGAAGGGGTGAAAATGAAAGAGCTACAGAAATGTAGCACACTCATAATCTTTCATTTCTGCTCTGAAAAGGCTTGAAACGTTGAAGCTAGGAAATAGAATATGATGAAATATCTCTGCTTGTATGTGACTAAATTGATAAAAGCCACGAAAACCTAAGTTCAAATTAAAAGTGCATTCACAATATACAATTAAACTTAATTTTATATTTGGGTTCTTTAAATAGAAATTCTGAACACTGAATAATGGATCAATAAATGCATAATGGAGGAATGAATACATGGTTTTGCCGAACGATGTTTTATCTTTTGTGACACTTTCTCTCACATCTCAAATTCTACATGAAGCCAAGACTTACAGTATATCTGGCATGATTTGTAGGAAAGAAATTTGCTGCAATGATCATATAAGGGATTCCTACATATTTTGAATATTTATAAATTCTGATAAAATAGAAACACAATGTGTGGCATGAGCTTGTCTGTTTACAAAGATTTATCACCAAGTCCCACCACATCTAATGTCCACAGGTCAGGAAACAGGAACACTGGCCACAAATTAGCCACTGTACTTAGATACTTTTTATTAGCATCTTTTTATTGTGTTGAGTGACAGGTTTCACAAGGTCATCTGTACACATGCACATCATATACATAACTATATTTACCATCCCTATTACTGATTCTTATTTTCTCTACCTTTCCTCCCAAATAGTACACTTTTCCCCTGCCATGTCTCTTTTTTTTCTTTTTTCTTTCTTTTCTTTTTTTGTTTTTGTTTGTTTGTTTGTTTGTTTTTAGATGAAGATTTAATGTGTCTCAATTACTCTTCTTTCATAGTGATCAAATACCCTGAAAAAAAGATCAACAGAAGGAAGGAAGTTTTTTTTTTTGTTTTTTTTTTTTGTTTTTTTTTTGGTTTTTTTTTTTTTTTTTTTTTTTTGCTCAGTTTGAAGTCATTTTCCACCATGTCAGAGAAGTCCTGGCTTCCCTCAATGATGGACTAAAACTGGTAAAAATGAAATAAACCCTATCTCCCCTGAGTTGCTCTTGTTCGTAGTATTTATTATTGCGACAGAACATCAACTACATTTAGTCCAGCAGTTAGGAAAGTTCTTTTACATCTCAATTAACTAATCCTAAATAACCCTTTACAGGCTTGCCCAGAAACCTATGTCCTGGACTTCTCTACGTGCTCTCAAGCTGACAAACATTCCTAACTATTATAACATATATGAGAGACCAGCCACATCTGTCTTTCACAGTCTAGCTTCTCCAGATGATTTAAGCTTTCTTAAATTGTCAATAGGTAGGTTAAAAAAATAAAATTAAATTTCAAATTGAATAGCTAGTATGTATAACCACCTAAAATTACCTAAGCGAGAGGGATGGTGTAGTATAAAAAGCCATAAACAGTTCAGGTTTTAAGATATAGAAAGTCTACAATGTGCAGCTGAGAAATGAAGAGAGGATATATCTCCCAATTTTCGAGATTTAAAGTTTTATGCTTTTTATTGTTTGAAGATGGCTGTAAATGTGGTTAAAGCAATTTTAAAGTACATGTATTAGTTTTCAAGTGTTTTTCAGCAGTTCATTAACACGCCTACAAACTAGACAATGAAAGAAAACAATTTCATTATGTTTATGATAATGTTTATTCTTCTCAAAAACATACTTAAAATGTTATAGTAGATCACCACCACAAAATCATGACACAAAATGGAAAAACTATCAACCAGTAAGTATATTTTAGTGCGTGGTTCCTATAGAAGTTAAAAATAGAATATCTGTTGTCTTTTAAAATACAAACATAACTTAAATTGTAGTTTAATAAAGGAAGTGAAGCAAATGACATAGTGACGACACCAGGTCTAAAAGGACTACTCTGCTACAGCTGTTAAATGAGTCATATTTAACATGACACTTTTTTTCACTTTGAATATAGTTCCAACCATGACCTCAAAATCAGAATATTTTAATTTCAAGGAAAATATGGTTTTATACAAATAGGAAACTTGCAAAGTTTGGGGGAGCTAACAGAACAAAAGTTCAGGCCATATTACTTGGCGTTCTCTGCAGACCAGATTATTCTGATAATAAACAATGCATAGAACAGTCACTGTGAACTTCAAGCCAGAGCAGGCATCTGCAAAGCTATTGACTGTTTACAGGAACGAAGCCATACACATTTTTATTGTTGTTGTTGTTGTTGTTGTTGTTGTCTATGGCTACCATCCCACTACAAAGGCAAAGTTGAGTACTTGCTGCAGGGACCATTTGATTAAGACACGCTACATATTTACTCTCCACACCGTAGACAGAAAAAAAAAAAAAACTTGACAGAAAAAAGTAGTATTTGGCAAGCTTTTTATAAAAATAAATTGGAAATTAAACACAATATTTAAATCAGTACAAGAGCAATAAAATATCTCCAGATCTGGGCAAAACATAAATTATTGGTAGTGTAAACTCTAGGGAGAAATGGCCCCACAATACAAATGATAATGCACTTCTTGTCAGACTCTGACTTGATTGAGCATAGCTGCATCTTAAATATCTTGTGTCTGCACAAATGCCCCTGTGTTGAATAAAGCTGTGGTATTGATGGGTGACTGGACCATAAAACTGCTTCCTTCATCACTTGACTAATCTTTTCACAGTTTCATACTGAATCTTCTGTTAGGAGGTGTGACCTAGCTGAAAGAAGAAGGCAACGAAGGTATGTCTGTAAGGGGTGTATCTGGCACACAGCTCTTTCCTGCTTGTCTCTGCTTTCTGTTTGTAATGAGGAAAGCAGCTATCATCCTCAACAAATTGCTCCCATGATGCTCTGACTCATTCTCTTAGGCTTATAGGCATAGAACCAGAAGCAATGCCAAAATAAATCCTTCCTCCTTTCAACTTTCCCAGAATTTGTCACAGTGATGGAAAGTCTGGCCAAGAAAAATTAAATATTTCTGAGGAAATAAGTTATTATGATTATTCTTGTTTCTGTTTGAATGTTATCCAATATGGTATATAAAGAATTTTCCATTTCATATTTTTAAGATGCTGAAGCAATTCCACATATGGAAGTTATTTTTATTTCATTATACAAAGGCAGGGTGTATTCTAAGATTGACTTGGAGGAATCTTTATCAAATTAAAAACATAAGATTGTTTTCAATATGAAAAAGCATGTGTCAGAAAGAGTAACCTTACAAAGTCATAGAAGAAAATGAACAAATCAAAAAGCAACTTTCCAGGCCAGTGAGATGACTCAGGGATTGATGCTCCTGCTGATGAGACTGGCATCCAGAATTTGACCCCTGGATTGTTGAGAGAACCAACACCCTACATTTTCCTGTCCCTTCCACATATGCATCGTGGCAAATATGTGCTCTGCCCCCATAAATGAATAAATAATTCTAAATAAATATATTATAAGACCTCATTTCCCTCTTAGAATAGAATAGTCACTGCAGTTATAAGATTTTATTTTTTTCAATATGTATTAAAATCCATGGTCCTTTATTACTTACCTAAAGAACAATCTTATGAGAAGACTTACTATTGTGTTTAGCTTGAGGAAATAGTACTTTATGTGAAGTGAATGAACATGAATGTGTGCACATGTGAAGGAAAATGAGAAAGAATATCTTCTAGTCAGGATTTCTCAAGACCAGTGGAGAAAATACTTTGATATGACTTGGGAGATGAGAAGAGATGAATGCTAACTGAGCATCAATTTACACACAGTACCTGATAAATATTCAAAAGATAAAGACATCTCCGTTAATTTTGGACGTGGTTCCAAGATATGTAAGGCAGAAGAAACCACTTTATTAGAAAGTAAAATGATTTAACCACTAAAGAGAGATTCATATTCAGATTACTGGACAAGTGTCCAAAGGTTAGGATGACTCCATAATCAATAATTAAAAAGAAAAATGTTCATGTTTGTTTTACAGCTTGCTTCCTAATAATAGATGTGATCTGTCTGTCACAAGAAGGATTATTTTCACTCTACAGCAAGAGATCAAAGGACAAGAAGCAACAGCCCTTCAGGGAACTGCTAGTCATGCAGATCCTGACACCTGGACCACCTCACCTTTGACCACCTTTTCCCTGGATGGTTGGAGAAGTAAATAGGATGAATACAATCAAGTCAGTCTCAGGGAGAAAGCACTGAAAGTAAAAGAGAAAGAGCAGTCAGCCTGTAGCCTGGGGGATCTGGGAAGCAGAAGCCATGTTTTCATGTGGAATGGGTCCTGGTTCTACTCTGAGTGAAAATAATAATAGTGGATGATGCTTAATATGTCCGCAACACACACACACACACACACACACACACACACACACACACACACACACACTAGAAGTACATACCAAACTCTTCACAACTGATACTCATGAAGTAATAATGAAAAAATACAACAGAATTTCTCTGCTTTTTGTGCTTCACCATTATTGGAAGTGTCTATATTCTTATATAGACAAATTAATTTAGACAAATTAACTAAAACCACCATTAGAAAAGCTTGCAATCTGCGATGGAGAGATGACTCCGTGGTTGAGAGGACTGACTGCTCTTTCAATTGTCCCAGCACACACCTGGCAGCTCACAACTGTCTATAATTCCAGGATCTGACACTCTCACACAGACATACATGCAAGAAAAACACCAATGCACATAAAATAAAAACAAATAAATAAACAAACAAAAATGCTTGTAACCTTGTATTCCCATTAGGAGGAAAAGCATGTAGAGCCCTAACCTTTAAGGGCTGTCCCTGATCTATAGGAATGTGTCTTATCTAATTGTCACAGGGAACACTGTGAATTGAAAGACAGATAAGGTATTGGCCTAGGTGGAAACTGTAATTAACTGTGGAGTTGATCTTAATTTAACTTAGAATCAGTTTTTTTTATCAAACAGTTTATTTTGATAGCAGATAATTAGATACTTCATATGTGACACCCTCATGAAAGATACAAGTCTGTATGTAGCAGGCTTGTCCAACAAGCACACAGATGGTTCGCACTTCATTTTAATCAGCAGGCTTCTCTCTGAGCGTACATTAATATTTTCATGGAGATTTTAAAAACAAGCAATAAATTCACTCTGTCCCCTGAGAAAGGAAGCTCCTAAATGCAGGGATGGTCTTGCCCTGCTTGTACTCCAGTCAAACTCTGGCACTGCGATGAACACAGGTTTTAGGTTTCCACATAATGCAATGACTCAGAGTCCTGGAACATGGCTAAGAAGTCTGGAATTCTCCAGGTGATTTCGGATAATCTAGCACCATTTAGAACATTTACTATACATGGTACTTATTTATAAACAAGTTGATAAACACACACAGGCACAGCCCACGCACATGTACACATGCGAATCCTTCGCTTACTCATTAAACATAACTGACAGAAGAAAGAATACTATTTTTAATAAACATAAGAAAACATTTTTAACCTACAGGAGCTTAAGATTCTAGAAGACAATATATGAAACAAATATTTTAAATATATAGCCATATTGAGTATGCATAAAAGACTAGTAGAGAGGAGATTCAGCTTTGCAAAAATTCATAAGAAGGACAGGCAGTCTCAGAATCGACTGGAATTGTGCTCTAGGCTTTGGTTTGTCAGTCTATGTCTGCCCCTTCAAAACAAATATGACTGTATCAGCCACTCTCTTAGTTGCCATAACAGACACTTTATAAAGCATAGCCTAAGGTAGGAAGAGGAGGTTTGGCTTACACCAGGAGAGGAGATATTCTGCTGTGGAGGCATGGTAGCAGGCAGGTCCATGTGGCACAAGTGGGCAGCTGAGATTCCTCTCCTCTTCCAATCATAGAGCATACGCAGCTGAAGGACAGACTTGGATGGGACTTGGAGGTAGGGTATTCCATTTTATTTTAAAAATGAAAGAAAGAAAGAAAGAAAGAAAGAAAGAAAGAAAGAAAGAAAGAAAGAAAGAAAGAAAGAAAGAAAGAAAGAAAGAAAGAAAGAAAAAGAGAAAGAGAAAACAAGCAAGTAGTGCACTAACATTTCCATGATACCCCAAAGCAATACTACTAGATTTCAAGTGTTCAAACACTTGGGCCCTTTGGGTACATTTCACATTCAAACGACAACAGTGTCTTTAATTACATATATATATGTGTGTGTGTGTGTGTGTGTGTGTATGCATATGTATATGTGTATATATATATATATAATTTTATTTATATATATATATTTATATATATAGCCTTAATTTGTTCTTTTGAAAAATATACATGCTGTTATTGCTGTCAAAAGATGATTAAAATATTCAAGATTATATAGTATCTATGAAGAACTGGGAAATCCTACTGATATGAACTATTGCTAAAGTTTGGGTCTCCAAAGTTCCAAGTGATTGAGGCTTGATCTTAAAGTAGAGACACTGGAAAGAAGTGGCGTGGATCTTCAGGAGGGAAATGATGGGAGAGCTTCAGGTTATATGGTGCATGCTCTCCAGGAAGACTATGGGACTCAGCATCTCTCTGGTCTAGGTTCAGTATGCAATCACTTGCTTGGTTCTACACATGACACGCACGTCGCTGTTGGTGAAAATATAGTTGTGGACTCACAGTGCGACGTGAGGAGTCTTTGCTATACTGTATGAGTTTTAAACCCCCCAAACTAGAAATTAAACAAACTTCCATAAGTTGAAGTTTTAGTTATAGAAAAAACACATTTGACTACCATATGGAAAGTTCTAGGTATGACCTTTAGAAACACACACACACACACACACACACACACACACACACACACACACAGAGAGAGAGAAAGCGAGAGAGAGAGAGACAGAGACAGAGATGACAGACAGAGAGACAGAGAGCACATGCTTGCACACACACACAAGAACCATCTTCACTTCAAAAATATTACAGCAAAGTAGAAAGATGAAGAATATATGGTAGAAACTATGTAAATATAAAATATAAAATTCTGAAACAAGTAAATGTAAAAAAGTTGCAAGTTCATACCCCTTTCCAGAGCATTTGCATCAAATAACTATTAATGATGAAGGACAAACACTGGCTACCCTCTGAGCACTCCAAACATATCCTAGGTACCAGTCTAATTGCAAAGAGTCTGCAGAGCTATCTGAAGCTTTTCTTGTACTGTGTTACGCTTTATCTTCTTCTGAGCATAATCTTGAGTTTCTTCTTTGCACAACACTAACCTTAAAAATATTTATTCTAATAAACTCTCTGCATTTTAATTTCTACCTCAGTTTTTGTTTCCCAGGAAACTGAACTGTGACCAGCTATGACATGATTATGGTGATGAATATTCCAAGAAGAGGAGACAATGGCTACTAATGGGTTTGTCTCTGATAAGAGTAATTTTTTAATCAGTTGAATTTTGAACTTAATCTTACACTATGAGGGGGTCAAATCAAATTCAGAAAATTAGACAACAGGACAGCAGTGTCAGATCATGTGTTCTATGAAATCAAGAATATGATGATTTGATTTTTGAGCATGTCTGAAAATCATTTAGAATTTATTTATAAATTATATATTTTAAAACCAGTGAAAGCAGTTAAAATCATGTGACTCTATATATTATAGATAGATATGGATATAGATATAGGTATAGATATAGATGTAAATATAGACATAGATGATATAGATACAGATACAGTTACAGATACAGATATAGACACAGACACAGACACAGACACAGACACAGACACAGACACAGACACAGACACAGACACAGACACAGACACAGACACAGACACAGACACAGACACAGATACAGATATGGATAAGAAAACCTAGAAAAGGAAAGATTCCCTCTCTCTTCTTCCTTCCTTTCCTTTCTCCCTCCCTTCCCCGCTCCCCCAGGTTCTCACTGTGTAGTCCCAGCAAGCCTGGAACTCATTATATACACCAAACTGGCCTCAAACCCACAGAGATCTGCCTACTGCTGCCTCTTCTTGAGTGTTGGGATTAAAGAATTGTGCCAAAACTTCCAGATAATCCTTCGGCAGAGGTAAATCCAAATTTTATATTTTCCAATTTATGTTTTAGAGTCTCCCAGTGTAGCCCACACTAACCATTAACTTCCCATCCTCCTGCCGAAAGCCTCCTGAGTGGGATGACAGGCATGTGTGGACACACCTGGAAGCTTTTCTTAACATGGCATTGGACACAGAAAAGAGAGAAAAGAATTATTGTAAATCAATCTTCTCGGGCTTGGTTTTATTCTAGTTCGATGACTAGGTCTCACACATCCCAGAGTAGTCTCAAATCTTTTATGAATCTGAAACTGACCTCCAACTCCAGACTCTCTTGCCTCCCTACACACTGCTCGATTTCTGGGATTACATGCAGATCGTGCACAGTTCGTGCATTAGTTTTTTCCTCTTGTTTTGAGGTGGACCCTCCTTGGTCCTTAGGATAACCTGGATTTCCTGATCCTCCTGTCTCTACTCTCTAAGAGTTAAGGTTAAAGGAAAGTGTTATCATGTTCACATTTCAGCTTAATGAATTAATAAATGAGACAAAGGTTGTTATAACTTGTAAGTTTTATTATTATTTGAAGTTTTCGTTTTGTTTTTCCGCTTAATTAGAATTAGATTCTTTTCTCATAAATATATCCTGATTATAGGTCCCCCAACTCCTCTTAGTTCCTTTCCACCTCCATTAACCTTCAGATCTACTCCATTTCTGTCTCTCTTAAAAAAACAAAACAAAACAAAACAAAACAAAACAAAACAAAACAAAACCAGCCTAATAGGGAAGGAGAGGAGGGAATAGAGAATGGAGGGAAAACTGCATTTGTATATTCATCAATTAATTAAAAATAAAAGAACAGGTTTCTTACAGATAGCAGCCAATAATGACAAAATATAATAAGATAAAGTAAAAACTATCACATCAACTCTAGACAAGGCAACCCAACAGAAGGAAAAGAGTCCAAGTGCAGGCATAAGAGTCAGAGACCTATTCACTCACATACTCCAGGCTTCCATACTAAACTGAAAGCTATAAAATATTCAGAGTACCTGGTGCAGACGTGTGTTGTCCATGTGCTTCCTGCTTCCGTCTCTGTGAGTCCATATGAGCTTTGCTCAGTTGGTTAGGGGGGGCCTTCCTTGCTCTCTGAGTGTCCTCTGTCTCCTTTTTTGTCTCTGCCATATCTTCCCCTTCTTCTTCCACAGATTTCCCTAACCTCAAAAGATTGGAAATGATGGTGACATCTTATTTAGAGTTGTGTATTACAAAGTCTCTGTGCAATGTCTGGCTGAGGGTTTCTGTATTTGTTCTCATCTGCTGAAAGAGAAAGCCTCTTTGATGAAGGCTTTAAGGCATCAATCTATTAGGATAGCAGAATACCATTAGGAATCATGTTATTACTTAAAAATAACACAGTAGTATTTGATTTTACTCTAAGTACTCTGAACTATCTACTTTCTGGTTCTTGGTCACCAAGCAATATTGAGAATTGGTTCCATCTCAGGGGTGAGCCTTAAGAAAAATCAGTTATCAGTTGGTTACTGCCACAAGGCTTGTGCCACCATTGACATAGCATATTTTGCAGGCAGGACAGACTGTGGATGAAAGGTTTTGTGGTTGGGTTGGAGTTTATGGTTCCATTTAGTAGCCTGCAGAGAACCTTTCCATGTGATAGATATTAGAACATGGGTTGAAGTTTCTAGGTAGAACAACCTATTGTCTTGGCAAGAGCCTGGGTTCTTTGAAGATTACTGTCTTCATCACTGTTTGGAGACTTGTCACTATGACTGTCTTCATATATTACAGTAAAGTTTCCACTGCACTAGATTTTCATACCTCTCCACAAATACCCTTCAATTCTGGCTGTCTCTTTTTCCATTTTCTCCTTCAATCCCATCTCTTCTCATCCTTCCCATCTGATTCTTTAATGTCACTATAAAAATCACCTCTTTCAAATGAGTGTTTTCTTTGCAAACAATACCATAACTTCTGACCCACTAAGTATGTCTCTCTTATAGAAGTAAAGGAACTTAAAATCTAATAAAGATGTTCAGTCCTCTCGAGCTGTGTGATACATGCCTGCGATGAATCTTTTCTCTTTCATACACACGATGAAGAAAACTGTTAATACAAGGCTCACATGGTTTATCAACAATGGTTCCATTCAAAAGCAGAGGAATGTGACAGAAAAGATGTCTGAGAAGTGGAACAGGAGGATTTCATAAATTCCCCATTCTATTTCTTTCTACTTAAAGACAATTTGAATAGCTTGCTTCCTTGAGCTTTTAACCTTGACAGAGAGCAAAAGTGTAATCTCATTGTGTAGAACGCTTCCTGCTGGGTGCCACTAGCAACTTAAAATTCTTCCTCAAGTGGAAAGATGAAAGTTCTGAAATTTTCATCAGGAAAAGTCAAGCATTATATTTCGGAGACTTAAAAAGATGGACTTATATTAAAATTTCAATAAGCTCTCTGCATGCACTACTAATATTAAGATTTCAGTCACTCAACTGATGAGAAAATGAAATTCAGATGGATGTTAATTACTTTCAGTCATGGACATAATGAATCAGAGTCTATTAACACAGAGATAGAAACGCTGTATCAATTCATCAACCAGTTTTGGAGTTTTGGACAAATGACTTAGCTGTAAACACAGTGGGTTTTTATTGATGATGGCAGGGATATTCCTCTGCATGTAGCACTTTTTACATTGAGTTTCCATTGACATTTCCTTTGCTAGGTTTAATAATGCAACAAAAAGACACCAAATATTACTCTTAGTTTAAAGATGAGGGGGAAAAAGTTCATCAACCAAGATCTCTCGATCTATAAGTGACAGGGGAAAAGAACACTATTTTCTGGTTGTTGTTGGTTTTTTTTTTTTCATAATTATAAAGCCTTATCAGATCTTACTAAGATAATTGCCATGAGAATCAATGTCTCCACTGGAATTTTAGAGCATTATTCCAAACAGAGAGCTACAGGTGTGTATCAGATGTGATCAGAAAAAAACTCATGCTTCACTTACAGGAAAAGCACTGTCAGACCATTAATATTGAATAATCAGAATGCTTTATTAGTTAGCCTTCCTTTAAATAGTGATTTCTTTCTCACTGTCTCCTCTTTAGAAAAGCTTCATGTGTTTTGTAAATTGTAACTTGGGTATTCTAAGTTTCTCGGCTAATATCCACTTATCAGTAAGTGCATATCATGTGAGTTCTTTTGTTACCTCACTCAGGATGATACCCTCCAGGTCCATCCATTTGCCTAAGAATTTCATAAATCCATTCTTTTTAATAGCAGAGTAGTACTCCATTGTGTAAATTACCACATTTTCTGTATCCATTCCTCTGCTGAGGGACATCTGAGTTCTTTCCAGCTTCTGGCTATTATAAATAAGGCTGCTATGAACATAGTGGAGCATGTGTCCTTATTACCAGTTGGCCTAGTCGGACATCATTGGGAAGAGAGGCCCCTTGGTCTTGCAAACTTTATATGCCTCAGTATAGGAGAACGCCAGGGCCAAGAAGTGAGAGTGGGTGGGTAGGGGAGTGTGTGTGTGTGGGGAGGGGGTATGGGGGACTTTTGGGATAGCATTTGAAATGTAAATGAAGAAAATACCTAACTAAAAAATGTTAAAAAAAAGAAAACCTTCATAATTCTAAAAACTGAGGATAACCCTAAACTGAGGATAAAAGTAATAACCTGTAAAAGATGTAGTAGATGCAGAAGACACGATTAACTGTAATAGGAACAAGGGGACTGATGAAAGTGTCTTAAACTGGATTTCAGTGAAGGTTGTGCTACTGTATACATTCTCCCACATTATTGAGTTGTAGTCTTACTATGTGAATCTTACAGCATTCATGATCCTCAACGTTGTCAACTTGAGAAGATATAGATTCAGCTAGGAGATTCACACTTTTGGAAGTCTATGACAAAGTTTTAGATCAAATAAACTAAGTTAGGAAGTAGTTAGGAAGTAACATCCTAAATGTGAGAGGCACCGTATTAAGTGCTTCTGTACTGTAAATAAAAAGAAAGCCAGATGAACGTCAGCGTTCAATTCTCTCTGCTTCCTGATTCAGGATGCAATATAACCAATAGCCTCCCACTCCTGTCACCATGCCTTCCTATTGTGATGAAGTGTACCTGTGAACTATTAGCCAAAGAAACTCTTCCTTCCTGTAGATTTTTTAAGTATTTAGTCACAGAAACCAGAAAAGCAAGTAATGCTTGCATGTGTTACACTTGAAAAAAGTGTCAAATCAGAAAGAAAGAAGAAAATACATATTACACAAGAATGAAGATGAGTAGTATATTAAAATAGATATTATTGGTTTGAAATAAATAGGGGGATACTAAGCCAAAGTACCCAATTAAGGAAAATCAATACTTGAAACCAAAAAATAAAATAAAAGGAAAATGATAAAAAACATCAAACATTTTGCAGCACTTTCCTACTGGGTTACACCACAGTAAAATGTTTGTCTAAACACCAAATCTCCACTTAAAATACCATTGGAAAAAATAAGTACAGAATGACAGTTAACTTATCAAGACCATGGAACTAAACTGAGAGTTTAATTTCATACTCAACCCTTGTAATATAAACCCTGCACTTAAAGGAATGAAAAATTGTTCTGAAGAACTCTAATACTGTTCCATTACATCTAAATTTACATTCATTCATTAAATTTTCTTTGAATCACTACCATATATGAGACATGACTAGACATTTAGTATCCATGCTTAGTGTCATACACTGACTTACAAGTGCAAAATGTGTAGCTATTAATGTACAGACCTTTCCAGAGTTGGTGACTGTGTTCATCTGTCTTTTCCAGAGGAACAGAATCAATAGGATATGTACAGGTAACAGGTATATAATGAAATTTATTATGAAGGTTTAGCCCCATAATCTGCTGTCTTCAATATCAAGAAGCAGGAAGGTTGGGGCCATTCATCTTCTCATGTTCTTGATCAGTCTAGGTTCTTCAGGCTTACATAGGTGGTCAACTTGGTTCTCAGGAACATGCTCTTGAACTGAGAATTACAAACGCCTGTTTCCCCTATTATAAGGTCTTTAGAATTGAGTTGAACTATAAAGTATCATCCTGGTATCTATTGGCAGAATCATTTCCCTAATTAATGACTTGCCAAATCTATTTCTCTACATATCTATGTCTATATCTATCATCTATCTATATCTATCATCTCTTTCCAAATGTTTCTGTTTCCAAGGAGAGAATAATATTTTGCCATCAACTTGTCAAAGGCCTAAGAGACAGTGCTCTAACAGGGCATAACAGCATTAGAATCTTTTCACATATGTGCCCTACTTAGTTATATCACCTTAAGAAAACATAAATGCACTCCAAATAGGTACTGATGACAGACATATGCACACACACACATGACCCACACAAGTTTAGTTTAATGGCCCAGGGAGTTTATTGGTGTTACCTACAGAAACACAAATAAAAGGTTATTTATAGAAACATGAAGACTCAAAGGCAGGTATGTCACAGAAAAGCTCATGGGTAAAAACTCATGAAAGTTACAGCCTTGGAGCTCTCCATATGAGTGGTAAGCAGCATAGCTGGTAGGAGTCTCTCTTCTCCACAGTAACTGTGACTGCTTATATAATCTTAGGGAGAGGACATCGGTGACCTTCTAAGTCTCAGAAGGTCCTTGCACCTTGTCAGTGTGGTTTCCATCAGAGTCTTCAGGATTGCCCCTTTATGAAGTATTGTTTAATTTTGATGAAATAGCTACCAAACTGCATATGGATCCCTGCAATTGTAATTTGTGGTTACAAATAAGCCAGTCTGTTTCTCAAGATTCCTGATTGTTTAACCTATTATATATATAGTTTACAATGAAAAATATTTCAAATTACTTTTATTTTTCTTACGACTATTGCCCCCTCCTCCCTCCTCTCACAGTTCCTCATCCCATTCCTCCTCTCCCTGTCTCCAAGAGGATGTCTTCATCCCCTACTGCCCTGCAGCCAGGTCTCCCCACTCCCTGAGGCCTTAAGTCTCTCAAAGATTAGGCATGTCTTCTTCCACTAATACCAGACCCAGCAGTCCTCTGCAATTATGTGTCAGGGATATCGGACTAGCTGGTGGGTTGGTGGCTCAGTGTCTAAGAGATCTCGGGAGTCCAGGTTAATTGAGACTGCTGGTCTTCCTATGGGGTCACCCTCCTCAGATTCTTCCAGCTTTTCCCTAATTCAACCAAGAGATTCCCCAACTTCAGTCCAATGACTGGGTGTAAGTATCCATATCTGTCTCAGTCAGCTGCTTGTTGGGCCTCTCAGACTCTCAGAGGACCACTATGCTAGGCTCCTGTCAGTAAGCACACCATAACATTAGTAATAGTATTAGGCCTTGGTACCTCCTTTTCAGATAGATCCCAAATTAGACTGGTCACTGAACCTCCTTTCCCTCATTCTATTCTCCATTTTTGTCTCTGCAGTTCTAGTCAGGGACAATTCTGGGTCAGATTTTTTTTACTGTGTGATGGCAACCCCACCCCTCCACTTGATGCTCTTTCTACTGGAGGTGAACTCTACAAGTTCTCTCTCCCCACTGTTGGTCATTTCATCTAAGGTCTCCTTTTGAGTCCTGAGAATCTCTCACCTCCCAATTATCCAGCAGTTTCTAAAGGTTCCCCCCCTCCAACCCCCCTCCCTTGAGATCTCATATTTCCATTCATTCTGCTGGCCTTCAGAGCTTCTCCGCTGTATCCCCAAACCCCATACATGGTCATGTTTTTTTTTTTCCCCTTTCCCTCCTCTTTCCCACACAGGTCCTTCCCTTCTTGTGCCTCCTATGGTTGTTTTCTTCTCCCTACCAAGTGGGCTCGAAGGATTCTCACTTAGGTCCTTTGACTTGTTATTCTTCTTGAGTTCTATGAATTGTATCCTAGGTATTCTGTATATCTTTGGCTAATATCCACTTATTGAGTACATACCATGTATGTCCTTTTGGGTCTGAGTTATGTCATCCAGGATTATGTTTTCTAGTTCTATCCATTTGCCTGCAAAACTCATGATGTCCTTGTTCTTAATAGTTGAACAGAAACCCATTGTGTAAACAAACCACATTTTTTGTATCCATTCTTTTGTGGGACATCCGGGTTTTTTCCAACTGCTGACTATCTCAACTAAAGCTGCTATGAACATTGAGGAGAATGTGCCCCTGTTGTATGGTAGGTCATCTTTTAGGTATATACTCATGAGTGGTATATCTGGGTCTTCAGGAAGATCTATTTCCAATTTTCTGTGGAACCTCCAGATTGATTTCCAGAGGCGTTGTACCAGTTTGCAATTCCACCAGCAATGGAGGGTGTTCCTCTTTCTCCACATCCTTGTCAACATGTGCTGTCACATTTAATCATGTATTTTTTTAATGTTTCAAATTCATAAATTAAGGAATAGGAAAATGTGGTAGCTTGAATGCTTGGTCTATAGGAAGTGCTAGTATTAGGAGGAATGGCCTTGTTGCAGTTGGTACATTCTTGGTGCAAGAGGTACATCACTGCTGTGGTGGATTTTGATATATTTTGATATATATTTGATATATTTTGATATATTTGTGTGTGTGTGTGTGTGTGTGTGTGTGTGTGTATATGTAAGAAAGTCTCTTCCTCGATGGGCAGAGCATAGGACCTCAAAATCCACCACAGCAGTGATGTACCTCTCTCTCTCTATATATATATATATATATATATATATATATATATTTGTGTGTGTGTGTGTGTTCTAAAATAATACTAGGAATTTTTATTTTCATCAAATAGAATCCTCAGAAAATCCAACTTGTGAGAAACAAAGAGCACTACGTGTTCCTATTGGTATAAATTTTATAAATACAGTGTAGATGATAAGTTAGTTAATTGCAGTTGAATATAATATTTTAAGTTTATCAAACATTTCCATCAATACATATATTATTGAAAATTCCTTCCCAGGTGCCTGAGATAAGCTCTGTGTAGGGTCTGACAATAATAAATAAAACATGAAAACCAAACATGGTTTCAGAAAACCTTATTTTTCCAGTTAAGGAATGAACCACAGATAGAGTAAGTGAAATAAACATGTCAGATGGTAAAAATGTACTGTAAGGACAATAAAAGATGGAGAGAAGATAAAGAATGATGAAGTAGGCAGGGCATAGTGGCACACACCTTTGATCTCAGCACTCAGGAGGCAGAGGTGGCAGGGATCTCTGCAAGTTTGAGGCCAGCCTGCTCTACAAAGTCCAAGATAGCTGGCCTATTACAAAGAGATCCTGTATCTGAAAAAAACAAAACAAAAACAAATGAAGAATGATGAGATAGTTAAGACTGAAGCCAGAGGAGGATCAGGAAGACTCTGCGAGATTGATGACATCTGTATAATGACCTACAGGTCAGAGAGCCAGCTGTTCTGTCACTTTTATTTTGCTGCCTGGAAGGTAAGGAAACAATCGATGCAACATCCAGAAAGTCGGCAACATAGCAGCTCTGATGACAAGATTAGGACAAACCTAGAAAGAACACCAGTTGCTGCTGTGGCTATTTGTGTTTCCAGAGTCTCGAAGGTTGCTGTAAATGTTCCAGCTCCTCAGGGAAAGGCTTCCTCTAATGGAACTGTTACAGTTCTGAAGAGAAAGGTATTCTGGCAGTCGAGAGACAGGGAGTATCACAAAGGCACAATACAAACCAAACGTAACAAAAGACATTTATTGAGAGGGTAAAAAGCAGGAGGGTGGCTGTTGGAAGAAAAGCTGAGATTGGGGAGCAGGGCTTTCCGAAGTGGTGGAGATCTCCAGGGTGTGGATGGTTGGATTTAAAGTCTAGAGTAGGGTCAAGCTTGACTGCCTGCTTCTAGAGGGCCTGGGTCCTGCTGTTAGAGCCAGTAGTGTTCTGTAGGCAGAGCTTGGCAATTGGCATTCCTTAGGAGCAGGGCCTGGCCTCTTCCTTGAGGAGCTCTTATGAGGCTTACAGCCATTACATGAACTTTAACATCAAAGATTTGAAGACTTCAAATAAAGAAATAGTGTCCTAGTCTAGTGAATATTTTAAAGGATAGAATTAAAATTAGAATACAGAAAAGTCAGCAAAAGCACAAAGACCCATAATTAAAAAAAAAAAAGACATTTACAAAGACCACTAATACTCATTTCAAAGTCAACAGCAAGAAACCATCATCTGTATCAGACAATAGGAGAAAGGGGAGACAGGAATCATGAGATGATCAAACTGGGCATCTAAAAGGATAGAGAAGATGGAATGGCTCCTGGGTGTAATTAGGTGTATGGAAAGCAGACTAGGAAACCTTTGGACATGATAGGTTCTTAGGCAGGTAAAAAGTGATGCAAAGTAGGTGAGTTCAACAATAATTATGTTCACTGAAAATTTTAGATATTGATTAATGATTCTTCAATCAATAGGTAGGCATAAAAAAAAGATAATTTTCGAAGCCCTGGTACTGAATAAGATCATGTATCTAGTTTTGGTAGACAGCTAACCAAGAGCAAGGGATGCACCGCAGAGACTGAGGTTTGAAGTTGGAGAACCAGAAAAAGAGAGACAACAATTGAGTTCCAATGAAGATGTTTTTCAAATGTGTCATAAGAAGAGCATCCTGCCTTTACCAACCAAGAGAACATAAGAGATCTTCTCAATACTGCCAATGACATGGAAAGACATATAGACCAGAACCCATGAAATAGGGGTCATGAATCTGCCACAGACTTTAGTGAGCTCAGAGGTCAAATGCTTTGATCAGATTCTAGGAAATGGTACCATGTCAAACTAGGGGCTGAGAATAAAACAAATACTCCCTCAAAAAAACAGAGAGAGTACAATCACCATAGCAGTCATATCCATTCAACTAATACTATTTTAGAATCAGCTGCACCTGGTGACCCATACCTCAAAAGCACTCAGTAATTGAGGCTGGTAGATCATCATGCTTGAGACCAGCCAGGTCTACTTGTTGAGTTCCTAACTAGGCTTAGCTACAGAGAGCTTCTGTCTCAAAATAGACCAGAAACAAAAGAAAACAGTAAAAATAGAAAGATAAAAGAACCAGCTGTTCGGTCGCTGTCTCAGGAGGTGAGCTCAAAATGCACACTAAATTAAGGACCTATTATTCATCCTGCAAATGCAAAAGTATCATACATATGCATTACATAGCACCCTTTTGAATAATGATAAAACTGGTTTGGTCACTTTAGAATATGACAAGCTCTATTTAGATTGTGCCTTTTTGGAAACTGACAATAATATCTTTCTTCCCCCAAACCTTCCTGAAACGTGACAACCAATCTCAGATTAAATCTAACTGCCTTTTCTTTGAGATCTAGGCTGGATTTAGTCATTGATATTTTAAGCAAAACAGTACAGGAAGAGATGGGTGAGTGGCCCTATCCTTCATCTGAAGGCTGTGCCTATCTACTGGAAGATAATCTCTACAGTTTCTATTTCCCCTTTGTTGAGTATTTTAGCTAATGTCATCCCCGTTGGCTCCTGGGAACCTCTTGCTTCCCTGCCATCTGACACTTTCTAATGGCTACCCATAGTTTCCCATCACCCACTGCTACATATTTCTGTTCAATTTCCTGACCCTCAGCCCTGATCTCCTGGTTCTTCCCATACATGATCCTACCCCCCCCCCTGATTCCCTCCCTCTCTCCTCTCCCTCCAAGGATCCTCCTTCCCTCTATCTCCCAAGATTAAAGGAAATGCAGAGACAAAAAAAAATGGAGCAGAGACCAAAGGTAAGACCATCCAGAGACTTCCCCACTAAGGGATACATCCCACTGGCAGACACCAAACCCTATTATCAAACATTATTGAGCTTGCTGACAGGAGCCGTGTATAGCTGTCTCCTGAGAGGCTCTGCTAGCACATGACCAATACAGATGTGGATGCATGCAGCCAACCATCAGCCTGAGCCCAAAGACCCCAGTGAAAGAGTTAGGGGAAGGACTGAAGATGTGGAATGGGATTGCAACCCCATAAAAAGAATAATATCAACCAGATCTCCCAGGGACTAAACCATCAACCAAAGGGTACACATGGACGGACCCATGGCTTCTGCTACATATGTAGCAGAGAATTGCTTTATGTGACATCAATAGGAGGGGAGGCCCTTGGTCCTGTGGAGGCTTGATACCTCAGTGTAAATAGATGCTAGAGTGGTGAGGCAGGAATGGGTGGGTTGGTGGGGGAGCACCCTCATAGAGGCAAAAGGGGAGAGGGGATGGGATGGTAGTTTGTGGAGGAGAAACTGGGAAGGGGGGGACAACATTTGAAATATAAATAAATAAAATAACCAATTTTTTAAAAAGTACAGGAAGGTGAATTCACATAGCATCTGAGGCTGTCAAGGAAGCAAAACATCTTCCACCTGGCTCTCTTTGATCATGTTGATGCTATCTAGGTGATAGTTACATTTTATCAATCAATTCAAGAAATAAAAGATGTGGTGTCTTAGTCAGGGTTCAGGGTTGGTATTCCTGCACAAAACATCATGAATAAGAAGCAAGTTGGTGAGGAAAGGGTTTATTCAGCTTACACTTCCACGTTCCTGTTTATCATCAAAGGAAATCAGGACAGGAACTTACACAGGGCAGGAACTTGGAGGCAGGATCTGATGCAGAGGCCATTGAGGGGTGCTGCTTACTGAATTGTTTCCCCTGGCTTGCTCAGCTTGCTTTCTTATAGAACCCAGGACTACCAGCCCAGGGATGGCAACACCCACTATGGGCTAGGCCCGACCCCTTTGACCCCTTGAGAAAGTGCCTTACAGCTGGATCTCATGGAGACATTTCCCCAACGTTCTCTGTAATAACTCCAGCTTGTGTCAAGTTGACACACAAAACCAGCCAGTTCACAGAGCAAAGCAAGGAGGTTATTAAGTTTATTGGCAAGCCTTAAGGACACTGTGATCACAGAGAGGTCATAGAACTGGGGTCTTTGTCGTTATAGTTGTTACAGGGTACATTGGATTCCAGAACACTACCTGGGACTCATCTTTCCTTTCTTCTGATGGTCTAAGGAAATCTGTATGCCTCTTCAGTAGTAGTGACTTCAGGCTCTCTTTCTATTCACATAACAGAAATAACTTCTCTAGGACCCCCATGCTTTGGTACATTGGTACAGAAATCATTGTTGATTGACTAGGCTAAGAGTGGGCCCTCAATTCTCTCTTCCTTTGTGGTATGATAAAAAAAAGAGAGAAACTCATTTGATGTGAGGAAAATGAAAACTCTCTACTGGGGGCTAAAAGTAGCAACAACAACAAATAAAAGATTCAGATGAAAACACTTTGTTCTTCTCCCACCCTAAGGGGGTATATGAGTCAGAGTTTACCAGAAGAATAAAACTGATAGACTGAATATATGTATACCTATGTATGTAAATATGTATATAAATATATATGTAAATATATATTTATGTATTTACACATTTATTATATTTATTTCAAGCTTACAGATTGTGGCCCAACTAGTCCAACAATGCTGTCTACCAAAGGAAGTTCCAATAATCCAGTAGCATTTCAGTCCCTGAGGCTAGATGACTTAATTAGTTTTCAGTATGTGATGGGATCCTGATGTAGGCTCTAATGCCAGTGAAAGAATAGGTTTCTTAGTCAGTGTGATAGAATATAGACAAAGAGCAAGAGCAATCTTCCTTCTTCCATGATATGCACAGAGGCTGCCAACACAAGGCACGGATCAGATTAAAGGATAGTCTGCCTCAGGGTCTGCATTGAAGGTGTAGCTTCCCACCTCAGAGGATCTAGATTAGGATGGAATCTTCCCATATCAAATGATTTAATAAGAAAAATACCCAGCTGCTTGGGTTTAATTCCTGGTGTAGTCAAGTTGACAACCAGGAATAGCCATCACAGTGCCTAATATTGTTTTAATCAAAAAATCCAGTTAGCAGTGCATGCAGAGGAAGGTAACATTATAAAAGAGAGGACACTTTATAAATCATTCATTCCTGCTCTATTTTGAGATGTCTAAAACCCAACGCTAATATGAGCCAAATTCGCAGTATGCTGGAAGACCTATAAAAATGGCTCATTAAAATGATACATGACTCCTGAAAAGACAGACTTTAAAAGATAATGTAAAACAAGAATGAAATGACTAAAATGGGTCTATATAATCCATGGTGGGAAGCAAGAACAGGATCACAAGGATTACACAACATGTTTACAGTTGTTTGTAGGGGTAATAAGTGAAATTGTCTGAATACAAAGCAATTCAAAGTTATCTGAATGTAGTTCAATGGTTTATGTACAAGCATTAAAGGTTCTAGATATGTGTGTTTGTAGATGTATAAGTAGTTTAAATCTATATAAAAGATTCTGAAGAATGGATATTTTTCAGTAGGTCTAAGAAAACAAAGGATGACCTTTGAGGAGGTAGATGTTTGTATTTCTCCTAGATTTTCTATGCCAAAGAGCTTGGATACATCTTATTATGCATAAGAAAGTGTGTTAAAAGGTTAAAGGGTGATACTAAGGACACTGGTGACTGTCTATAGTAGTTCCATTCCACCCTGAAGTCATCTGGAGACATTCTGTGTTGGCTCAAAAATGTATCAAGATCCCTTGTCTCTAAATTCTCTAAAGCACTTTGTATTTTTATTAGTTTATGGGTTGGGAGAGGTATCTTTGTTCAGGGATGCGTGATGTTGGAAACTAAACCCAGGGCCTCACATATACAAAATTGTTGCTTCTCTAGTTTCAAGATCTCTGAGGTCTTAGTAGAGGCAACTAACAACTGTCCATACACATGTGTGTATGCATGATTGTATATTCTTCAGTGCACTGTATATAACAGAAGTGAGACTTTGGCCAACTCTACTTTCTGCCATAAAAATATAAATTAAGCTGTCACATTTGATAGTATTACCAGTGAAATAAATATTCATTTTATATAACAAAAATATATTCAAACATGTTTTCTGCTGTGAAACTGCTCATCTCGCAAAGATATCTATTAATCCTTCTATGTCCAAGACAGACACTGTATCTTTATTTAGCATGAGCATTTGGATCTTGAAAATTAACTCTCCTTGGCTCTGGTTTTTAGCATAGCTGCAACATTTGAAAATAAGCAGAAGGTTTGTAAACAGGGGGTTTAAAAAAATTAAAATCTAAACTGCTTGCTGAGGAGGGAGTGCCAACCAGCATATGGAAGATCAGTGTTGAGTCTAGTTTTCTCTGCTACAGTTCATATTTGCAGTGAACAGGGAAATGTCAGGAATTAATAAGCAAAAGTTAATTTACTAAGATAATTGTTATTTACCGAAACTTTTTGTCTCTTAAGTTTCTTCTACCTGTACCTGAATAGAAGAATAATAACTACCTAATGATTATATGTATATATATATGTATATATATATATATACATATATATATATAATCTGATATATATGTAATCTCTGATCTCATCATTTATAGAAAACTGATCTCATCATTTATAGAAAATGTTAACTATTGAACCACAGATTAAAAACAGTAGTTTATATGTATACATAGTTCTGTTTTATAGACAAACTATAGACATATTTCTGCATACATACTATATTATATATATATACATACATATATATATATATATATATATATATATATATATATATATATAATGCTCATCTATATGAGATGAGACTGTGATAAATTAAAAATTCCTTCCATACTTCCAGAAAAAACAAAGATGGCCTTATGCATTTTTTTCTCTTTTCATATTACCCCTTCCCTTGGAAAGGCTGACATTCATTTGTGTAGTATTTTTATTGTAGTTAAAGGCAAATAAGACACAAGCAAGGAAGAAAAATAAACACAAGCACTAAAAGACATAGTTTCCTTAAAATTGTCCAATAACATATCAGGCAGAAACAACAAAGCAAGAAAGAGACAGCCTGGGAAGGTGTCAGGAGGGGTTTTGGAATCAAAGGACTTTTGAGCAAGTCTAGTAAGGGATGTGAAAGGCAGTGAGGCCCAAAGCTGAACAGCTTGCTTCCACAGAAGAAAACACATGTTGTGTGCTTATGGGATGAAAACATGAGGCAAACATCATATAATATGTGCAAACGGCATAAATATATATCAGTACCTACAGATGTCTGTGCATATGTAGACATGCGACATGCATTTCTGTTGTTGTTGTTGTTGTTTTCTTCTTCAAATCAAGATGACCTTTTCGCCACCTTGCCAACTGAACTGCTGCTATACAACCCTTCCTTGGATTTATTTCTGACTTCATCTACATTTTGTTTTCTAACGTGTTCATTCAATGTACTCTTATATTGTAAAGCAACATGATGCCCAGAAAAATGTTTGAAGTTTAAAATTTTCAATTTGCTTTTAAGTCAATTGCACATAAATCTAAATAAATATTTTAAAAGAATGTTACCATGCTGCTGCTTGTAGTGGCTGCATAGGACATGACAAATACTCTACTACCACCTTGTGACCTATTTTCATATAGCATCCTGCTGATACTGGTTGATTTTGTTGTGCAGTAAGTTCAAATAATATACACAGGCCTTTAATCCCAGCACTCAAGAGGCAGAAGCAGGAAGATCACCGTAAATTGGAGGACATCCTAGTTTATATAACTAGCTCTAGGCCAAGAAGGCAATATAGTAAGATCCTGTCTCAGAAAGACACAAAATAACAATGATCACACCCAGGAAATATATTTGGAAAGTACATTCATCAAAACAAATGCTAAAAGTACATTTTTATCCAGGATAGCGCATATACATATGCATATGCCAGATACCTAGGGTAGAACACCTAATAGACCCAAAAAGCATATCTTATTTTAAACAACTTCTGATTCAGACTAAAATGTGTCTCATTGCATTAAACCAGATTAGTCATTTCACTGATTTGGTGAGACAATAGAAGAATATCCCTGAGAATAGAAAATAGGAATACATTCTTCTTGCTTAATCATTATTTAATTAACGAATTGTCACATATGCTAATCAGGGGATCTAAATTGTTATGAAATAGGTGAAACTCTGCGCATGGACCTCAGAAGTCCCTTGGCATCCCAGGGGAGTCCAGTGGACAGTGGCTTCAGCTTCTCACTGCACTGCTAGAGACAGTGCTGCCTTTCTGCCTAAGGACGAATTAAAACTCTTGAAATGAGCAGCATTGATTTAGTATATTTTACTCAATGACTTCACTGTTAGAAAGAAATTTTGCATTAAACTTTGGAAGGTTCATAATGAAGGTATAGAAAGTGGTACTGTGGGAAAACTTTTAAGTAAATATGAGGTCTGACTAAGGTACTTGATAAAAATTATACTGAAATAGAAAATGAATTTATGTTGAGTTATCCTTGACTCTATAAAAATTGAGCTAATTCATAAAAGACACATACATACATGTGTGTTTTATTATGCCTTGGTCTTTCAAAATCACCTGATATAATTTCAGGTCAATTTTGCTATAGCAAATGTATATTAAATGCTTCTGTTTGAGAAATTTCAAAACAAATTTGCTTGAAAAACTATCCTTCGTAGTGTATCTCTACATTCAAGATATTAAGTACTATATTCACTCCTACCTATGACTGTCATGAGATTTTGAATCTAGATGAAGAACTATTTTAGGATCTGCAGAACAGATTTCAATATCTCAACAAATTAC
The DNA here is from genome assembly GCF_000001635.26 of Mus musculus. Classification (NCBI taxonomy): domain Eukaryota; kingdom Metazoa; phylum Chordata; class Mammalia; order Rodentia; family Muridae; genus Mus; species Mus musculus. The sequence continues at coordinate 144,430,502 of NC_000067.6, read as the reverse complement.
CTACATTAAAATTTAAGACACGAAAGCATCCTGCCAACATTTATTAGAGTAGTACGAAGTAGAACTCTGCTCAATTTAAACATCCTTTTCTTCCTTAGTCCCTTGCATGTGGAATTTCAACAGAACTACCTGGAGTCTTGTTTGTAGTTCTAAGGACAGAGCATGGTCTCTCGGGAATTGAGGACACTGCAGCCAATGGAACATTCTACTTGATAAAACCCAGTATCACTTGATCACAGTTTGTGCAAGAACTTGCAATGAGGAACTCTTTTTTTTTTTTAAGTCAGCATTCAAAGTAACAATTTTTTGTCACAGAACTATCACATATTCTTTATTCAACATTATTCTTTCACACTTCCTTCCTGAATATCCCAAACTCCATTCCAAGTTCATGGTACTTGTGTTCCACTACTCTTTTTTCTCTACCCATTACACTCTCTTATTTCCTTCTCATTGTCCTCATTCTAACTTCATGACCTAGATCCCAATACATTCATGAAAATTAAAATCTAACTTCTACATACAAAACAAAACATGCAATACTTGCTCTACTGTGCTTTGCTTATTCCACTTAACATAATGACTTTCCATTTCAAAGCATTTTTCTGCAAATGTTCTGATTACACCTTTTTTTTTCTTTGTAGCTAGATGACATTCTACTGTGTATATGTGGGAGATTTTATTTTATCCATTCATATGTTGATGAATAGCCATGTAGGTTTGTCTATTATGAATAAGCAAATATAGAACAATAAACATGCATTTGCTGGTACCTCTGTGACAGAGCTTTGAGTCCTTAGGTTGTGTATCCATGGGTGTTATAGCTGGGTTTTTGTAAGCTAGCTCTTGGTTTAGCATTTCAGACAGCTTCCTCACTGATTTCCATAGCGGCTACATAAGTTTACATTCCCATCAGGATCCATTAAGGATTCTTGCTTCCACACATTATGACCTGCATTGGTTATCATTTGTTTTCTTGATGCTGGCCATGAAAGCTGAGCTGAGATGGATCCCATGGCCGTTTTAACTTGCATTTTCTTGATGTCCCAGAATACTGATTATTTTGTGGTGCTCACTGGCCACTTTAATATTTTGAAAACTATATATTCAGTTCATTAGCCCATTTGTCAATTGGAAGATTTGGTTATATGCTGTTTAAATTTTGTATTTCTTTCTATGGTCTAGAGATCAGTCCTGGATGACATATGATTAGCCGACCATTTTCCCTTTCTGTGTCTTTTCACTACAGTGACTATTTTCTCCACTCTGCAGCGGCCTTTTATTCATAATGTTCCATTCATCAAGTCCTGTTTGATTTTTCTACATTCCTGGAGTCCTTCTCAAAAAATATTCTCTGCTATGCCTGTCCCTTTGAGAGTTTTTTCCATGTATTTTGTTTCAAAATTTTATCCATTTTAACTTTATCGGACTCAAACTCTGCACCTGCCACCCGGTGATGGGATCTCCCTAGCAAATGTTCACTTTCTGGATTGGACCTCCTTGGAGGACTGCAGTTGTCTGAGATGTTACTGGAGGCCATGTTGGTGTTTGTGCCTCGTGCTGCTGCCTTAGGCCACCATAAAGCCTGAGATCCTGGTGGACTTATGTAGTTTGTGCCACAGACTGTTGCGTTCATGATGTCCTTGGGGCTGTGGTGATGTGAATGGCATGTGCAGCCACCTGAAGCGTTGTTGAGGCCCGTGGTCCATGGAGCTGCTGAGGACCATGAGTAAATCCGTGGTTCTGATATGCCCAGAGACAGGTTGATGTCTGTGGCCTCTGTTACCACCAAAGGCCATGTCCATGGTTAGGACTTCCACCGGAAGTCATGTTGGTCACAGGAGAGCAGGGCCTGCCTCTTCTCCAGGCACAGCAGAGCTCTCCTCAGTTGATGGCTTCTTGGGGGAAGGAATTACAGGTAGAGACAAGTGGGAAAAGACTCACCATTCCATAGGAAGGCTAGCCACTAAGAATATGACCATCCTCCAGTGAGCATATGGATTTGCCTTTTTCTTTCTTTCCTTTCCTTTTTTTTCATTTAGGGGAGATGATGGGAAGGCCTCTTTGGCATGGGAAGACTGGGAGGTGAGTACAATCAGGCTGCATGAAAGGAGATTTCCAAATAATCAAATTTTAAAAGATAAATAGATCTAGTTTTCCCTTTCTATACATAAATATCCACTTTCCCCAACACTTGCTAAAGAGGTTTTTCATTCTAATGTATGATTTTGACTGCTCTGTCAAAAGTTAAATGGCTGTGACTCTATGTGTTTATTTCTGGCTCTTCTATTTTATTCCTGTATTTATTGATCTACATATTTGGATGTATTCCAGTAGCCTGTTTTGTTACTATGTTTCTTTAGCATATTTTGAATTCAGGAATCATGATATTTCCAATGTTGTTTTAGCTCTTTAGGGTTGCTTTGACAATTCAGGGTCTTTGATACTCTGACTAAATTATTTCTACTACTACTACTACTACTACTACTACTACCACCACCACCACCACCACCACTACTACTACTACTACAAAGAATCTAATTGCAATTTTGATAGGAATTGTGCTGAATATATATACAGCTTTGGATAATATAGTTTTTTCATAATATTAATTCTGCTAATTAATAGGTTAAAGGGTCTTTCCATCATCTAGCTTATTCAACTTTCTTTTTCAGGATCTTAAAGTTATCAGTGTAGAGGCACTTCAATTCCTTGGTTGGATTTATTGCTAGATGTTTTTGTTCTGAAGATCTTAATAGGATCTTTCTCTTAACTTCTGTCTTGATGAGATTGTGATTGATTTAGAAAAGTTATTGCTTTTAACTGAGTAAGATGTCCCAAAAGTTAAAAGTATTTGCAAACAAGTCTGATGTTCTGAGTTTGAGTCAAAGAACCAGCTCCCAAAAGTTGTCTTTTACCTCCATGCATACACTGTAACTCATAAGCACACACACACACACACAATTACGCACACACACACAATCACACACACACTCACATGCACATACACACACACACACCACTATATACATGTGTTAACTATAATAAAGCACAATGTCCTATGTTCTTTGGAATTTTTATGATAAAGGTATCCTGAACTGAACATTATCAGCTGCCATTCATAAATCTATGGAGATGGTGTGATTTCTGTCAATATTATCAACCCTGTTATATTACATACACCTGATTTGCATATCTAGAAATGACCTTGAGTCCCTGAAATAAAACCAACCTACCTATGACTATGAGTAATGTTAATTCAATTTGCAAACATTTCATTGAAAATGTCTGTCTATATTTACTTTGGAAGTTGGTTTAGAATTCTATAATTGTGTTGCTGCCTGGCTTTTCTTTGAGGATAACCCTGATTATCTTGTTATCTCATTTTCTGATACTTAGGAGCTGAGAGTTATTAGAGGTGTTGCAGTGGCTTCTTCTGTCATATCTTGTTCATTTCTTTGTTGTGTTTTGCATATCTGTTAGAATAGATGTTCCCTCCAGGGTTTGTTCTTCCCCCTTCTTTGTTTGTTTGTTTGTTTGTTTGTTTGTTTTATTCTACATGAGTCTTCTGGTGAGGCATCTTCACTTGGATTTATGGTTCTCACTCAGAGGAAAAGCCAGCTGCAAACACACCTGATTTTGCAACAGTCTGAGAGTTAACTGCAAATGAAACATACAATATGATTGCCTTGTGTTCCTAAAAAGTTCTGAGACAGTGGCACTGGGGTACTGCCTGGGGCAAATGCAGCTTACATATTTTTAGAGCTAAGGGTATCAATCATGAAGTAGTAAATCCATGAGGAAAATCAGAAAGGGGAAAGTTAGTGACAATGTGAATGGGAGACAAGGTATAAGGGTTAGGGGCTCTCTGTGGCTACAGCTCTGAGGAGGTATGAAAGGGCTACCAACTCCTGTTTCTGTTCTTCCACTAGGTGTTTATATTCCAGCTGCTCAATTTAATTCACACCCACTGAAGAGATGCTGAACGATATGCTTTGTATTAATTTTCCCATTTGGACTATATTAAACTTTGTCAATGGACCCCTTTATCTCCCAATTTGCAGGTAAAGAAACAGATATTTAGAGATTAACTACATTAATCACATTTTCACAGGAGTCAAGTGATGGAGCCACCAAAGTAAATTGTTTCTTGTTTTATATTGAAAAAAAATGTTTCATACAATACATTCTGAACATAGTTTCCCCTCCACCAACTCCCCCAGATCCTATTTATCTCCCTGCTAACCCAACTCCATGTCTTTTCTGGGAAATAAATTTTTAATGTCTTGTTACACTTTTCATTTATACTCCCACACTCCCCTCTCCCTCGCACCCTCTCCCTCTATTTCTCTTCTCACATACTCTTTCTCTCTCAAGCCAATATTTCTATATCAACAAAGATGCCTCCATTTTTCTTCATCAACATTCAGCCCATCTGTCAAATCCTACTTTCTCCATAAGCATTTTCTTCCCAATTTAAATCGAAGTCACCTCTCCCTCCTGCCAAGCCAGTGGTTTCCAACTTTGGCTGCTCATCGGAATCACCTGTGGAGACCTGATATAATTGGTCTGGGAGCCACCTGGGCATCAAGATTTTTAAATCTCTCAAGGTGATTCCAATGCACAGGGAAGGTTGAAGAAACACTGATCTAAAATCCTATGTGATGATTCTTTAAGTATACAATTCTTTCTGTTGTTAGAGCTACAAACTTGCAAGATTTAGGGACAGATTTAGAAGTAAGCTTCTTTACTAAGTACTCATACCTTATTTTTGCAAAGTACTTGGAATGAAATCTTTCAGAGGAACCCAAAAAAGGATAAAAATAAAAGGATTTCATTAGTAGAAGTGGGAAAGAGAAATGCAATCCGACTAACCCGTCTCTTCCTCCTACTGCCTGCTTGAGTCTCTTGGGAAAATTTATAAATAGTTGATGACACCAAAGGTCAAAGCCTACATCTGCTGAGTTATAAAGTCTCTGCCACCGTAATGTCTAGCATTCTGTGGCATCATGAAAAATAATCCAAGAATAATTATCTATACGTTAGTTGATTAATGAATGACTCCTTTCCCCTAAATGTATTAGTTAGCTAATAGAATTTCTATTTCTTAAGGGAACATAATATACTAAGAAAAACAATAGTAGTTCTGAATCACCCAGAAGTGGTATCATGTACTAAATGACCAACATTAATATTTTAAATTCAAAACCACTTCAGAAAACAAATACTAACATATCCCTTCTGCTACTGAAGAAATTGAGGGTTGAGGGTTAAATGACTTATCTCAAAGTTGTGGTACAATTCTATGGCACACTTGCAAGTCCTAATCCAGTTTATTCTACTCCTTATGAATATTTTATAAGACTCTCCTTTACCTGCCACCATGGACTTAAAAACACTCCACTAATGAGTAGCATAGAGCTGTCTCTGAGCTATTCAGATCCAAAGTTCAGCAAGAATTTAGTACAAAAGGCAATTCACAGCACACTTTCGGAGATCAGCAGGTAGGAAAATACAGGTAATAGAGTTTTGCAGTCACATAACATAAAAGAACTGTACATTTTTAAATATAAAATATGAAAACAATTTATTTGTAATAAAAATGAAAAGGCATGTTGAACTTGGATTCTAACAATTAAACAAACAAATAAATAAACATTAAAGAGTAAACCAATGAATACAACCTTTCATTTAAAAACATGTCAAACATTAACAAAGGAAATAAATTATACATACATACAGACACACACACACACACACACACACACACTGTGACTGGATATCGCGTTTTCTGAGAAAGCTCAGCTAATCACAAATCACTTTTATCCCCAGTTTAGTTCCCTTCTCCTCCAACAGGTCATTTTCCTTCCTATGGGAGGATCAGTGCAGAGCTTGGCCATATTAAAATGTCACAGGAACATGGTGGGAATAAAAGATACTTGGTAGTGAGGGGAACTCAGCAAATAGCCCATCAGGGACATGCCATCACTAAGTCAAGATAACAGACACACAAACCACATATATCAAGGGAGACTGAACCCTTACAGCCTATGTGCCCTGTTATTTGCACCAACACTTTTAAATCTGAAAGGTATATCTCACTCTACAAATTAGGTAATTTTTACAGTCAAATAAACAGAAAAAACAGGAACAGTAGGAAATAATTTATGTCTTTTTTAAGTTTAATTCCAAACTCCTTTGTTCTTTAAAGAGAGATACACCTGCTACTTAATACACAATGAGCAATGAGTAAGAGACTAGGAGGGAGCACTCAGTTCTAAGTGGGATAATTTTATTAGATCCCACTCCTAAAGGCACAAAGACCAATTCTGAGGTTGGAAGTGAAAAGATTTTAAGGACCAGAGTTGGTAGAGGGCTCCAAGGAAAGAGTGTCTTCCAGACACAACAAAACTGATACACATATGAACTCACAGAGACTGTGACAGCTTCAGATGACCTGCATAGGTCAAACCAGACAAAATTGGTGCACTGGGAGCTTTTCATAATTGATACCTATTGGGAAATGGAAAATCTGCTCTCCAACAAAGTATCGCTGGGTATATTAACCACATTCTAAGCAAATCTCATTCTCAGGAGAAGTTGGACAACATATGTTTTATCTGGAGCTGAAAGGGCTACTCTTTGTTTGGTTTGGTTAATTCTTGTCTTGTTGGTTGCTTATTTACTTATTTTGTTTTTGTTTTGAGAGAGAACATCAAGAAGGATGTGGGAGGAGTTAGGACAGGGAAAGAATAGTATAAATATATTGTGTATGAAAAAAATAAGTCAAAATAAAACCAAGAAAGAAGGAAGGAAAGAGAGAGAGAGATTAAGAGAGACAGAGACAGAGAGAGACAGAGAGAGACAGAGAGAGAGAGAAAGAGAGAGAGAGAGAACCTAAATTTACAATTCCTAAATTTCTACACAAGAGGTGCAAGGTTTAGAAACTTGACTGGGCATATTTAAATTCATGATCTTTATAATATTTCTTCATATTTAATACATGAAGTATAATTTTATCTTTATGTGAATTAAGATAATATAATTAAGATAAAAATAATTACCGTAATTTTATCAAATAATTAATTATGAATAGAAAATTTCAACTATACAACCACAAAAATTTATTAGCTATTTGTATCGATTGCAAACATAATTGAGAAAATCTATTAATATGTCTAGAATTTATAAGGAAATATGTACAAAAGAACAATTTGTAGGTGACATGTTAATTATCAACTTGTCCTTAGCTCTTTTCTGAAGAAATTGGTCCCAGAAACGTTCCAAGATGTGCTATATACCTTGACCATGACTATTTGGATCCTGGATGGATGGTAGATTCTAAAACAACCCCCAATAAAGGTGTCTATCTCAAGGTCATCCCCTGAATTTCTTCACTCTGAACAATGAATGTTAGACAAAGTGTTAAGTGGATAGAAGTTAAAATGCTTGAGAATGAGATGGGTGGAGATAATACAACGAATTCACAAAAGAGGACCTTAGGCTCACAAGAGAGGAAAAGATGTCAGCCCCAGCTGCAGAAAACATTGGGCTTGCTTTTCTGGAGACAGAAGTAGATTGAATGTAGAATAATCTCTTATGTCTTCCAAAGATCCAACACCAGATTTATGGCTTTCTTCTCAGTGAGAGGCTGTGGCTGGATATGCACCTTTTTGAGTTATCTCTGGCCTTGCTTAGTTGAATCCCCTCTTGCACACTGTAACTAAAACAGCATAATGCCATGTGCATTAAACATTTTTAATTGGCTGTGATCCAAAGTGTTGAATATGAGCACTTTCAGTTCTAGTTGTTCTGTTTAGTAACACATGGATAATTACTAAATTGTCCTCTCCATTTCCCAAAACTTCCTCTGCAACACACACACACACACACACAATCCCAACTTGTAGGTAGTTTTTGGGAAATTGGCATATTGGGGGAAGAATGTAGGTTCTGAGGCTTTGATTAGAATTTCAAGAATGTTTTCTTATAGCTCCGTGACCTCAGGTGACTTTCAAAGTTCTGCAAATCAAGATTACACCATCTATAAAACAGAACTATTAATTATAAATCCAGTGCAATTATTTTTATTAAAATTAAATCAATCAGGATATTTAAATCATTTAGTACTACATCTACAAATAAACATTATCTTTAACTTAAGAAACCAAAAAGCTAGAAGACTGTATATATATATTCCTGTCTTAAAATAGCATCATCTACTTCAAAAGTAATGATTAATCTTAGTATAATATAATTTTAATGTGTTTCACCCTCAGCATGGTCTCATTTGAACTGTTTTACTGAAATACAGAAATGGAAATGAAAGCAACTCTTGAAAGCTAGCAATTAGGCACATGAGTTCATTACAAGTTATTTTGGATACAAGATTTGGCAAGGAAAATATGCTCAGCCCAAATATTCTAAGCTCTTCTATTACACTGACAAGCACCCTAAGCTATTCATAAAAATTCCAGGCCCCAGGATATTCACTAGAGCCATTCATCAAGTAATTTAAACAGCTGATAAAGAGTTGACCAAAACAGAAATGATTGAATTTCTCTCTGAGGAGCCAGAGTGAGTCTCTGGCAAAAACAAGAAGCTATTATGTCATGTTCAATTTCTTTGGTCTAGTGATTCAAAGAATGGTCCTCCATCCGTTATTATCATTCTTCCTTCTAAGGTTCTTATATTCATTAGGAAATGTCCTTAGCTGCCCTAAAGATTCCATGTTCATTACTTACATTAGATTGAATAAACTGGACATGACCTGGCAGACTGATAAAATAATATTAGCAAACAGATGCTAGACTTTAGTGCCTTAAAGTGGTTTTCAGGGATGTTCTCAGTGGTCCTGGCCCCTTCCCACCTACAGCTGTCAGCATCACGCTCTGTGCCCTCCTTTCCTCTGTGCATTCAGGGGTGGGTGGTTTTTATAAGTAAGAGGATTAATAGGCCCAGGAACAGATGCTCCCTTACAGTAAGTACCATTGCAATATCCAATTGTGCTTTATGTGCGGTTGATAGCAATCACTCCCCAAAGAGGCATTTCTTAAATACCTCTCTATTTTAAGATCCACATTTTGGTAATTTTATTAAGTAAGAAATTAAACACTTGCTGGCTCAAGTGCATCACTGACTGTGAGCAAACTGTGCTTAGAGACCCTTTTAAAGAATATATTCTCTGGATTGTTCAATGCTATCTTTCTCCAACTAAACTCCAAGTAGAACTGGTGAATACAGGCACAGTTCTTCCTTAGATGGCAGTGGAGATGAGAAAGCTAAAGCATGGACAAAGGCGTTCAAGGCATCTAAAGAATTGTCAAAGAATTCTGTTGTCAAAGTTTTGTCTCTATAAACCTATGTGGAAATCACTGAAGAAGTGCATATGACAAAATACTGAATTTTCCTCTTCCATCTTGTAATGCCAAACATATTCTCCCTGTGTAACTGTGGGAGAGGAAAATCAAATTTAAAACTTTCATTAAATCTGAGTTGTTTAAACTGCAATTAATGTGAAGATAATACAGTTGCCTATCATGAGGGTTGGGAAGGCAATAATGAAATTATCCGTTTTGCTCACTTTCTGGTAATATTTGAAGGGTCATTCTTTAATAGACATTTCAATAAAAACCAACAAGTAAGAAAATAGAAGTACAAAAAGATTGTAATTGTGTAGGGGTTCTTGATTTTATCCTTGATTTATCATCTTTCTGGAAGTCATCTGTGTATCTCAATTTGTTATCCTGGTAACTCTTACATAGCTAGATATGTTTTCTGGATTTCCTTCTTTGTTTTATTTTGTTTTGTTTTGTTTTGTTTTGTTTTGTTTTGTTTCACTTTTGATGTGGGGTCCTACTGTATCTCTGGCTCCTCTAGAACTTTGTATGTAGAGCACACTAACCTCAAACTCACAGAAATCTACCTGCCTCTGCTTCCCAATGCTGGGACTAAGAAAATGCACCACCATAGCTGACCCAGATATATATTTTTCTTATGAGAAAAAAAATGCCCAATATATTTTGGGGTTCTATTCATAAATCCCTTGCATATTTTTAAACACCACATTTTTTCTTTCTGTTTTTAAATAGAAGGAATATGAATTGTATGGGAAATCCATGGAAAAATTTACAATTTGAAATATTACACAATTTATTCAGATTACATCATTTCCATAGTGTCTATACAAGATTTCTACTCCCGGCAGCAATAGAGGAGTATTCTCTTTACTCCACAGCCTCACTAGCATGAGATGTCATTGTTTTATTGGTCTTTGCCATTTTGACAGGTGTGAGATGAAATCTCAAGGTAATTTCAGTTTTCATTTCCCTGATGACTAAGAATGTTGAATATTTTTAAGTGCTTTTCAGCCATTTGTGTTTGCATCTGTACACATATTTAAAAATTTGTTTGTTTTCTTGATATAAAGTTTTTTGGAGGAGTTTATATTTTGGATATTGCTGCACAGTCAGAAGTATAGGTGGTTAATTTTTTTTCCATTTTATTGTCTGCTGTTTTATCTGCATGATGGTTGTTCTTTGCCTTGCAGAAGTTTTTCAGTTTCATGAGTTCCTATTTATTTACTGTTGATCTTAGTGCCAATGCAATCAGTGTTCTGTTCAGAAAACCTTTTTTTGTGCTGAGTTTGAGACTATCCTCAACTATCATCTCTAAGGTTCAGTGTATCCTGCCTTATGTTGATATCTTTGATGCATTCAAAGTTGAGATTTGTGCATGATGATGAATGTGGATCTATTTGCATTTGTCTATATGTAACCATCCAGTTTTACCAGGACTGCGTGTTGAACATGCTGTCATTTAACCAGTTTGTATTTCTGGTTTCTTTGTCAAACATTAGGTTTCTATGGGTATTTGGAGTGATTTCTTTGAAGCCATACTATATATACAGAGGACCTGTGTGGTAATAGAAAAAAGTAAACATAATTATAATAAAAATAAATATAGTATATAAAAGAAAATAATTTTAAAGGAACAGCTATCGGGAAATTTATTAGCAAGGAGCCTCCAAAAATTCAGCTGAGTTCATTTTCTGTTTGTGTCTACTGCTGGGCATGCAGCCTATCCTTTTGTTTCCCCAGAGAGACTCCCTTGGAAAAAACTAAATTTTCATTTGCAAGTGGTTATCAGTTGGAGTTTGCTTCTAGGTTAGGAGTAGAGTTCTGTGCCCACTTCTCCTTCCAGCTCTAAAACCAATTTTTAGACTTTAAATTACTGCTTCTATTTCACTGGGGGTTATATGTCTATTTAAATTGCTTATCTGATACTGATTTAACTTTGGTGTGTGCTATATTTCATAATTATACATTTCTTTTAGATTTTTTTCTATCTGGCAAAGAGAATTTTAAATTATGTCCTTAAGAGTCCCTGGATTTCCTCAGTGTCTGTTGTTATGTGTGCTCCCACCCCTTTGTCTCCTTCTGCCTTTTAGTTAATTTGAATAATGTTTTGTGAATATTTTTTATTTTGTCAAAGAACCAACTCTGTTTTATTGATTCTTTATAGTTTGTTGGTTGTTTGTCAGTTTGTCTCTATGTTATTGATTTCAGCCCTGTGTTCTATACTTCTTGCTGTGTACTCCTTTTTGGAATGAATTCTTTTTGTTCTAGAACTTTCATGTGTGCCATGAAGTTACCAATATGAGATCTCTTCAATTATTTTACTTAGGGCCCTAGTGCTATGAATTTGTCTCTTAGAACTACCTTTATTTTGGTGTGGGAATCTATCCTCCTTCTTCTGCTTTGCTTTTCTGAGATTATTTATTCTTTGTGTGCTCTTGGGTGTGGTTAACCTCTTCATGTAAAATTTCCCTTATTGCACCTTGTATAGGTTTGTATTTCTTTATATGTACTACTTAAATTTGTTTTTATTATATTATATCTTATTTCCTCTATCTATGGTGATTGAAAGTTTTGTTGTGTATACCAATCTAGGCTGGCATCTCTGACTCTTGGAGTCTATAGCACAACTGACCAGGCCTTTGGCTTTTAGAGACTGCATTGAGAAGTTGGAACACAATAGGTCTACCTTTACTTGATCTTTTATCTTTGCATCTTTTAATATTCTTTCTTTGTTCAGTATGTCTAGTGTTTTGAATATTATGTGCCAAGGGAAATTCCTTTCTGGTTCAGTCTGGGGAAATTTCTTTTCTGGTCCAGTCTATTTTTGGTATGTCTGCTCTTGTACCTTGATAAGCATCTCCTTCTGTAAATTAGGGAAATTTGTTTAATGATTTTATTGAAAACGTTTTCTGGGCCTTTAACCTAGGTTTTTTCTCCTTTCTTCATAGATTTGGTCTTTTCATGATGTCCCAGATTCCCCAGATGTTTTGTTCCTCTACTTCTCTGCCTCCCCCCCCCCCCTCTCTCTCTCTCTCATTTAACATTTCTTTGACGGAGCATCCATTATTTTATCTTGGCAACAGTGCAACAGTGTCTGAGATTCTAAGATTCTATCTTTCATTTCTTGTACTCTGTGGGAGAGATTTGTTTCTTAGGTTCCTATTCAACTTTCTAAATTTCTCATTTCCTGCTTTACTGCGCTTTGGGTTTTTCTTAGTGATTCTGTTCTCTCTTTTCTGTGTTGAACATTTTTATTTTATTTTGTAATAAATAATATATTTTATAGTAAAAATATAATAAATAAAATTTGTTTTAAAATAAAACATTATATTCATTTCATTCTACTCTTTGTGAAATTTGTAGATTTCATTAATAGATTTATTCCTATTCTCTCTGAGGTCCTCATACATATTCATAATGGCTACTTTAAAGTCCTTGTCTTGAGTTTCAACTGTACTGCATTTCTCAGTAGTAGGGTTTCTGAGTTCTGATAGAGATATTGTCTATTTAAAACACATATAGATTGTGTTTTAGAGCTAGTGTCTAAGCATCTAGATTTGAGATAACTATAATTCTATCTATAATATATGCTCTGTGTTTGTTGGGTGGGTTTTTTTCCCTTGATTTCTGTTGTCCTCTCTGGATCTTAGGAGCCTGTGGTGGCTCTGGGTTCCCTGGTAGAGAATGCTCCAGAGTTGCTCCTGGGTGTAGCCACTGAGGGAACTAAGTAGAATTTGTTCCTAGGTATTTAAAGCTGACATAATGGAATCGGGATGGAATAGAAGAGGGGTTAAGAGGGTTGGCAGGAAGGAAGAAAACTGGGTCTCCTACAAGGATCTGTGAAGGTTTTATGGAATGAGGAAGGGAGAGAAGACAGGATCCTGAAGGCTGTCTGCTGGAGGCTTAAAATGACACTGGTGAAATAGAACTGGAGGACAGGGAGAAAAACACAGATATCTTACGAGTTTCCTTGGCTGGTTGGGCCAATAGATTTCCAGGAAGATAGGACCTTGGGAGTTGGCAATATATATCTGATTCTTCAGATTTTATTTAGAAAATATATATCTGAATCTTCAGATTTTAAATTGTTTGGGATATAAGATAAAACCTAAAGAAATTACACTTGTACTTGTGTATAATATCCAATATTACCTACAGAGATGTGTTGACTCCAAATTCATGGACGAAATTAATAACCATGTATGAAATGTATATTGGTGAAGAAACATTATTGAGCTCAAAGAAAGCATTAGAAGAGTATTACTCTTTTTTTTTTTTGGCCTTCCTGAAATGAATAGGACAATTAATATTAATACTGTTTGGATTTTATTTTCAAGTGATGAAGTACCTTAAGGAAATGGTCATAAGAACAGTCTTTCCATTGTCTTTTGCCTTGCTTTTTCATCCCAACTCTCAGAAACACAACCCAATTACTTTAATTTCCCTCACTTATTAACCTGGGGAATAAGAGAAAAGACATGTGGCCCTAAAGAAAAGACCTTCTTGTATTCTCAGGCTATCTAATGAAAGGTTAAAATTGGTATGCAACTAGAAAGAGGTGACTAAATAGCAAATTACCATTTGAGTAAAAAGTATAAAGGCATTTCATGGGTACTGATTAAATGCCACAAACTTTCTTTCATTCTCTCTTTCTTCGTAATGTGGACTTCAGTGTTCCATTCCAGAACAGGGAGTTTCTTTATCTGGGAGGATACTTTTCCATTTTCATGATGGAAAACTCTTAATTAAGTTTTGTAGCTACTGTTACAAAACAGGGAAAGCTATTTGTCTGTGGCTACATCTAACTGCTAACCCCAGTAAGTTTTTATTGAAGTCATCAAGGCCCTTTGTGGTGGGCATAATTTCAAAAAGGAAGCAGAGAGCATGACTGAAGAAATGTAAAAACGTTTTATTGGCCACAGGACATATTCTGTATTTTAGAAGTCAGGAAACACAATTTAACTCAGAGCACACTTTCATAAAACCTTACGAGCCCAAGTAGTGCACTGTGTTCTCCAGGATTTCCCAGTTGGGATCTTTTCCCATTTCCAGGACAGAACACAAGGAGAGGGCGCATGACATCTTATCTGGGATGCTTATTGTCCCTTTCAATAGTTTGTGATTTATACCACTATTACCAATCTCATCTTGAGCTGTGCCCAGTTCAGAACACCTCAAGTCCCTTTTCTGGGTATGGTTAAATTTGTTCAAATAACAGGAATTTTCAAGGATATAATTATGAACTATTTGAGTATAAAATTAATAAAAGAAAACTACTGCAAAAAAAATCTGTAGCATTTTACCATGACTATAAATAAGAGAAATCAGGCAAGGGGGAGATAAAGAAATTCAGAAATCTCAAAATTATCTTGTCCACTTAATTATTCCTAAATCATACTTAATTCAAGGCTAACATTAGGTCTTTGTGCCATCATGTGTCTGGTGACTTTTTAAATATAGCTTTCAAACTCAAACAAAACTGTAGCACAATAAATATGTAAATCAGTGCATAGTCAAGACATGATTCTAAAATATCACGAACACTCTGTTCTCTTGTTATTTTTCTTAAGCTTATGTCTATTCTTACGTAGTTAATAAATGGTTATAGAATGCCTACTATATTCCAGACACTGTGCACAGGATTGATAGTAAATAAGACAAATACAGGTTTCTTGTCTTGAAAGAGACTGCAATATTTTTGAAGGCACAAACAAGCAATGAGGCAATTCAAGTGTGATATGTGCTTTGACAAGAAGGAGCAGTTTGCTAAGGGACCACATAAAAAAAGCCATTTAGGCCAGATCACAGGAATTAGGGGAGGGTTTCAAGATAAAGTGACACAGAAGCTGAAATTTTAGTGTTGAACCATTAGGCAGATGAAAGAGTGCAGTGGATTGAAGAAAATGAACATGATGAAGCAAAGAAAAATGAAAATAGATAGCCTCACTATAAAATACAGAGAGTCTCGTCTACATCTAAAGAATTATAGTAAAGATCTGTTAGAGGAGTAACATAAAACCAGAGTATATAGCAGGGGATATAACTAATCCAACCAGTATCTGTGTAGACATATTGCCACAGGGGAAAAAGTTTCATTGAAGAAGGACTAAATATACTATAATAGAAAGAGAGTTGAAACAAAACATGATAATAGATAAATTTAAAAACCTCAGTTTTAAGTAAAAGTTGGAGAGACATCTACTATTAAGTTTCAGTGTTTTTAGTATGAACAAATATAGCAGTCTGTGCATATTGAATGTGTTTTATGTCCTAATCAGTATGTTTCAGGTTTATCTTACACTCATAACATCTTGGAACACTGACACTGATACATTCCCAATTTGCAAATGTGTGTGTGTGTGTGTGTGTGTGTGTAATACCAAAGGATAGTTTGTCAATATCATAGAACTAGAATGTGCTAGAGAGAAAGGCAAGCATGCAGATTCCTATGCTGTTTCTTTAAGGATCTTCCAATGAAATATAAGCAGTTTTCTCTGTGAGTCAGAAGGAAGTGAAGATGGAGGCCAGAATTTAGTGCAAAGGAATTGTCACAGTCTTTTTCCACTATAAACTAAGAGCTGCTAGACAGTACTGAAAATGAGAAGATATAAGCTATGTTTCTAGACATTTAGAAATCTCAGAACCAAGGGCCTCTCTTCCCATTGATGACTGACAAGGTCATCCTCTGCTTCAGATGCAGGTGGAGCCATGGGTACTCTTTGGTTGGTAGTTTAGTCCCTGGAAGGTCTGGGGGTACTGGTTGGTTCATATACCCCAGTGTAGGGGAATGGCAGGGCCAGGAAGTGGGAGTGGGTGTTGGTGAGCGGGGCAGTGGGGGGATAGGAAGGGGATAGGGGTTTTTTGGAGGGGAACCCAGGAAAGGGGATAACATTTGAAATGTAAATAAAGAGAATATCTAATTTAAAAAAAAAGAAAAGAAATCTCAAGATTCAAGACGAGCTCAATAAAGTGTAGCAATAGGAAAACTGGAGTGTTAAGTATGTCTAGGATAGAAAGATTTCCAGATATATAATAACATATAAGCTTGAGGTTCTTTAAAAAAAATAACCACACTCTAAGCATACTTAAAAATAGACACTCATTTCTCATAGTTCTGAAGGATGAGCCACGGCCATTTCTTGGTGGTGGCTTACTCATTACTTAGATTGTTGTTGTATCCTCCAGTGTTGCAGAGAGCACAAACAAGCCCTCTGATATCATTTTTCATAGTGGTATTTACTTCATTGTGAGATCACCTGCTTCAGGGCTTCTACTAAACCTACATGCTCCCCTAAAACCCTATCTCCAAGTGCTAATTATTTTTAGGGTTAGAACATCAATATAAAATTTAGATTCAAGAGACACAATTCAATTCACAACAGAAAGAAAAATAAAAGTAAAAAAAATTAAACACAAGATAAAATATATTCGAGAGCTGAGGAGTGGAAATTGTTTATGAATGGGGGTGAAATTTAAAGTCAGCATGTTTTATCACAAGAAAGAGTCATCATCACAGGGGTAACTCAGCTCCAAATGGAAGATGGGAGGTAGGGTAACTGAGTTGATTTTCTTTTTTTTTTTTTCTTTTTTCCCTACTTTATTTTTTTTCCATTTTTTTATTAGGTATTTAGCTCATTTACATTTCCAATGCTATACCAAAAGTCCCCCATACCCACCCACCCCCACTCCCCTACCCACCCACTCCACCTTTCTAGCCCTGGAGTTCCCCTGTACTGGGGCATATAAAGTTTGCCTGTCCAATGGGCCTCTCTTTCCAGTGATGGCCGACTAGGCCATCTTTTGATACATTTGCAGCTAGAGTCAAGAGCTCCGGGGTACTGGTTAGTTCATAATGTTGTTCCACCTATAGGGTTGCAGATCCCTTTAGCTCCTTGGCTACTTTCTCTAGCTTCTCCATTGGGAGCCCTGTGATCCATCCATTAGCTGACTGTGAGCATCCACTTCTGTGTTTGCTAGGCCCCGGCATAGTCTCACAAGAGACAGCTACATCTGGGTCCTTTCTATAAAATCTTGCTAGTGTATGCAATGGTATCAGCATTTGGATGCTGATTATGGGGTGGATCCCTGGATATGGCAGTCTCTACATGGTCCATCCTTTCATCTCAGCTCCAAACTTTGTCTCTGTAACTCCTTCCATGGGTGTTTTGTTCCCAATTCTAAGGAGGGGCATAGTGTCCACACTTCAGTCTTCATTCTTCTTAAGTTTCATGTGTTTAGCAAATTGTATCTTATATCTTGGGTATCCTAGGTTTGGGGCTAATATCCACTTATCAGTGAGTACATATTGTGTGAGTTCCTTTGTGAATGTGTTACCTCACTCAGGATGATGCCCTCCAGGTCCATCCATTTGGCTAGGAATTTCATAAATTCATTCTTTTTAATAGCTGAGTAGTACTCCATTGTGTAGATGTACCACATTTTCTGTATCCATTCCTCTGTTCAGGGGCATCTGGGTTCTTTCCAGCTTCTGGCTATTATAAATAAGGCTGCTATGAACATAGTGGAGCATGTGTCCTTCTTACCAGTTGGCACAGGGGAAAAATTCCTGAACAGAACAGCAATGGCTTGTGCTGTAAGATCGAGAATTGACAAATGGGACCTAATGAAACTCCAAAGTTTCTGCAAGGCAAAAGACACCGTCAATAAGACAAAAAGACCACCAACAGATTGGGAAAGGATCTTTACCTATCCTAAATCAGATAGGGGACTAATATCCAACATATATAAAGAACTCAAGAAGGTGGACTTCAGAAAATCAAATAACCCCATTAAAAAATGGGGCTCAGAACTGAACAAAGAATTCTCACCTGAGGAATACCAAATGGCAGAGAAACACCTGAAAAAATGTTCAACATCCTTAATCATCAGGGAAATGCAAATCAAAACAACCCTGAGATTCCACCTCACACCAGTCAGAATGGCTAAGATCAAAAGTTCAGGTGACAGCAGATGCTGGCAAGGATGTGGAGAAAGAGGAACACTCCTCCATTGTTGGTGGGATTGCAGGCTTGTACAACCACTCTGGAAATCAGTCTGGCGGTCCCTCAGAAAATTGGACATAGTACTACGGGAGGATCCAGCAATACCTCTCCTGGGCATATATCCAGAAGATGAGTTGATTTTCAAATGGTTGATGGTGATTTCCATTTACTATCAAAAGGTAAAAGAGAAAGCTGTAGGCATGCTTATTCTTCTGCAGGCAGAAAATAACAAAAGAGAGTGCAGTGTGCTTTGCAAATGCCCCAAAGAAGAGAGAAAATTTAAGTTCAGAAAGAATGAAGCTCACAACTATAAGGAGAACAAATAGCTGAACGAGATTACCAAGAGAGGAAGAAGTGCGAACAAAAGCAAGGATCACCAAGGCCCACCCCCACCCCCCATACAATCCCACTCTCTGTTTCAGAAAAGAAAAACAGGTGACTGACAAGAAAAAATAAAAATCATATTATCTTTAAGATACATTTGTTGCTTGGAAATAGCCAGCCACACTGAATCAAACATGTTAACAAGTTCCTAATGAATTGAAAAAAAAAAAAATAAGGAACAAAATGGTCATAAATTACTGAAGAAAACATGATCACTAATGATATATGGTTTGAATTGATACATAAGTGAAAAAATTTCTCCTTATCCTCTCATTGTTCACTGAGGTTAGACTAACAGACTCCATCATCGATGGTATGATACTTCATAAGGTACACTGCCCAAGCATGGCACTCAGCAGGAAAGGGGTAGCATTCAACAATTTTACTCACTATTAGTCTTTGTTATGTTATAAGAAATGTTTATCAAAATATAGTTTTACAGCACGTAAAGTATGTACTTGATGGAGGTAAATAACACATCGTTTAAATTTTGTTAATAACAATATGAACTAACCAGTACCCGGGAGCTCTTGTCTTTAGCTGCATATGTATCAAAAGATGGCCTAGTCGGCCATCACTGCAAAGAGAGGCCCATTGGACTTGCAAACTTTATATGCCCCAGTACAGGGGAACGCCAGGGCCAAAAAGGGGGAGTGGGTGGGTAGGGGATTGGGGGGGTGGGTATGGGGGACCTTTGGGATAGCATTGAAAATGTAAACGAGGAAAATACCTAATTTAAAAAAAAAACCAAACAAGGAAATAATAAAAAAAAAAGATGTTAGAGATATAAAAATAAATAAATAAATAAAAATAAAATGGAACAGTAAAATGTAATAATTGTTAGTTCAGTTGAAGAATTTAGCATCATGGTACGTTAGCAGTTTTCAAGCTGAACTTTGATTCCCCATGACCATTTTGGAGGGTCGCTACTTCAGACTTAGTTTAAAAATACAAACTCATCATTTTCTGGTTTTACCAGATTAACACTTGTGTTGAATATAGGAAACCATGCTGGACCTAATCACTTGCCTTAGGAGGAATCGAAGTAGTGCCACCAAACCAGTGATGGTCGCTAGTCTCTTAATGGCTAGCACACCAACTGTCCCCACAGAAAGTCCTTCATCAAACATCAAGCTTACTAAATCTGGGAATGTGTCTTTTACATATTCTGTGTAATACTAAATCAAAAGTCACATAGGACATATCAATCACATACCAATGTACAATAATTACCATGAAAAAAATAATGTGAGCAATTGTTTAAGTTATGAGGCAAACCAGCTACTATTTTCATAAAACATAATTAGTACTTTTAAAAACTGGCAAATAGATATGGTTATTCAGACTTGTGTTTCTGGCAGACCCTCTATTTTAAAAAATGTACAAAGTGAGGCTGTCATCTACAGAAAACAACTGACAGTATTTATTGCCAATACTAATTCAAGCTTCAAATGAATGCTTCCATTAGCTTGACAGTGTTCCAGTGCTTAGAGAGTGTTTATATGAATTTGTTAGTGAAATTAATGAGTGAAGTTTTTACAGCTTGGATAACTAAATTCATCAACATTGGAAAATCTCAACATTGGAAAATCTGCCTAACTCAGCATCATGGTATCGTCTGTAAAGGTTCTGTGTGCTCTATCATGAACCCTCACACGTGTGGCTTCAAGTTACGTGATGAGCTGAGAAAAGTCAAATGTAGTGTAATGAAAGGACTGTTTCTGTGAGTAAGGGGATTGTAATTCTCACAGGTCACAGTATGCACATGGAAGTCACAGGGACAACTTGCAAGAGTTAATTTTTTTCCTTCTACCGTTTGGGTTGGGGGGATCAATTTCCTGTAGTCCGGCTTGGCATCTAGTACTTTCATGCTCTCAAAGTCTTGTTCTTTTTCTTGTTAAATTATTATTTTAAAACTAAAGTTGCTTCATCAAATATATTACGGTAGCATGCAATGGGTTGATAGGTTTTGAGTACATTAATTAATTCTTAAAAATCTGTTTTAACTTCTCTTATCATAATGTGAACAAATATATCCAAAATTTCTTTGATAAGGAAAGAAAAAAATCTCCATTGATGTGATTTCTTCTTGTGATCATAGAATCTAGAGGCACCCAAAAGATCAGACTCTAGGCATTTCTGGGAAGGATATATCTTAATTCTGGGTAAGCCCATCCCTTGGACAGGGTTTCCTGGACAGTCTGAGGCTGGGAGAGCAAGCTGGTCCCTATGCAGCATCCTTGCTGTGTTTTACTTGACTGCTTCAAGCTCATGCTGACTTGACTGCCCTGCCATAACTGCGGATGCCTTTAACTGTGAGCCACAATCAGCTCTTTGCTCCTTAGGTTGCTTTTCTCAGGGCCTTTTGTCTCAGCAGCAGGAACGTGAACTAAACACGCTCCCATTTAAATCACTGAGCTTTGAACACTATGTTCAGCTTATTCCACTAATTATGTCAGCTCAAACAAACAACCTGAAAATCTTGACTTATTTTCGAAATTTAAAACTTATTGCATATGCTTATCTTAATGTTGTAATAAAGATTTAAATCCCTTCACCTAAACCAAGCATAGAGATACACTCTTAAAATCCCCAAAATTAGGAGACTGGTACAGGTCATAGTTGAAGGACAGCCCAGCCTACATTCTAACATCCTGTCAAAAGCAAATTAACAAAAGAGAAACAAAAAGCAATGACAGCAGTATTATAGTGGGAGCTCTGTACTGCAACCTTTATCCTCATGCCCCAAACTGGAAAACAGAGGAGGTTTTTGTTTTGTTTTGTTTTGTTTTGTTTTGTTTTTAATTTCTCTACTTCTCAGAAAGGGTGTTTTTGCTACTCACTCAGGTGAAAGTTTCTTATCTTTCTCTTGCCTTTGGGGAACTTAATCCTTTAAATAACCTGGCCACAGACCCTGATGATCTCTTCAATTTACCAAGGAGAGCCCAGGAAAGTCCAGGCCCTGATGATCTCTTCAATTTACCCTGAAGAGCCTAAGAAAGTCCTTCAAAGACGGAGTCTGCAGCAGGAATCAGAATTTTTGAACCATAGGCCAAGGTTTATATAACTGGCCTTGAAAATGGTTCGAGAAAAAAAGAGTGGACATGTTTGCTAGAAATAATTTCAAAAGGGTACCAAAGTACTAATGGAACATTTTACCAATGCATTGTTTCAGATCAAAGGTTATGGATGTGTAAGTGTGGGAGCTGTGGGTAACAATGAGCACTAGAGAATAAAGAAAACCCTGGAATGTAACAACCCAAGAAAGGGGCTAAGTAGGCTCCTGTTGTATAATCCATTTGTCAGAAAAGTCTTACTGACAGCAGGCAAAAGACTCACAATTTCCTGCACCCCTCTGTGCACGCTATAGCAGCCCTGTCTTCTCCAGTAGTAAGTTCCTGAATCTATTGCAGGGCCATGCTGAAGGTTCAGGATAGACTCAGTGTATTCATAGTTCTTCTCTCATGCCTGGGTCATCCGGCCCCAGTTTCATTTGACCAACCATGTCTCACCCAAGCTGGATTTCTTTCACCTTCCAAATGTACAAAGAATCTATTTTTAAACCTCCCTTATGTCTAGGCCCTGCTTACTGAACTGTAAAGTCTGGAGCAAATGGAGTCTTCTGCAGAATGTCTAGAAGCCCTTGGTAGCGCAGAAGACATGTGTATTTCTTCCTTCTCTCCCTTGCTCTCTGGAATGCAGATGTGGGATACTCTTCTGCGGTGACAACATGGAGAACCGCAAATATGGCAGCTATAGCCTCAGGAAGGCAGTATAGTGTTACAGAAGGTGCACGGTCATGATGAACCTGCCATGGATGGCGGTTTCTTTATGTCAAAAATAATCTTCATCAGATTTAAACCATGTCCTTTCAAAGTTTCTGCCACATCCAGTTCTAACCACCTATCACGATTTTTCTAAAATTCCTTCAAACATGCAAATAACACACATTTGAGGGGTTATTTTAGTTTGTTTTACAATGTTGGAGATCAAAAAACAGGTCTTCATCCATGCTCAGCAAGTGTGCTACCACTGAGCTAAATTCCCAGCTCTTTTCTTACTTATTTTTTTTCTTTTGCAACAGGGTCTCATTAAGTTACCCAGAATGATCTTGAATTCACTGCATATCCCAGGCAACTGAGCAGCCTTTGGAGTTTACATTCTCTTGCTTAGCTCCTGAATTAGCAAGCTAGGATTACAGGCCTGTACCCAGCAGCTTGAGCTTAACATGACTTTCAGTAGAAACTTGGCGATAACGAATAGAGCAAACATATAGCTATCTCAATAGAGGCCGTCATTATTTCCAGGTATTTTCTTATCATTTTGACATAGAAATATTTGTCTTTGTCTCCGTGCATACATAAGCCTTCTCATTCCTTTGTAAGCTCGGACTCTCCCAGGTACATGATTCTTTTTTAAATGCAGTCATCTTGTTAATTCACAGTAACTCCAAACTCCACAGTTTATGTAGCTTTATACTGTCAAGTCGTTTCATGTCTTTCTGTCATTCATTCTATTGAAACTACCCCCATAGCCCTGCATCTTACAAGCAACCATGTCACTAGAGCTCTCCTGGTACTCGTACCAGCAAAAGAGCCACTTTCCCTGGAGATAAATTAAGCAATTCCAATAGAAGTAAGAAGCAGCCACAGCCGGGCTCTTAATCGCATTTTCAACTCTATCATTACTTAATTAAGAAGAAGCAAAAATGCAACTGTGAAAATTTAATGAAATCAGAAATGTTCCCTGCAGATTTTACCCGAGTTTCTGTGTACCATAATATATACCTAGAAAGGCCCAGACTCGGAGCTTGCGAATGCTCCTATGACTAACTCAGAACTGGGAACCATCTCTTCCCACTGAGATTTGCTTCAGTGAGCAAGCTAGTTATCCTCCCAGCCTCAGCCAGCATTGAGGATGTGTGCAGACACTGCCACCTACCGCCCACACTCGCTTACTACATCTGTTACGTGAGCCACCTCCTAAGCCTCCAAGGATCCAGCTCCTTTTTAAAACATGGCATGAAATATTTGCTGTCTGTCTTATTCTTTCAGTTCCCCCGCAGCTTCTAACTATTGCGTGTTCCCTACGAGTATTATGTGCTGTCTGTTATCTTACCATAAACCCCAGGTCCTTCCATTTTCTCCTGGACAAAGAATCAAGTCTGCAGTGTTATAACTGTCTGTGTTTTATCTCCATAACAGGTTATCTTTCTATCTTTGGTGCTATCCCCCTTAAACTATACTTTTCTGCTGACAACTGCTTTACTCTCTCTCTCTCTCTCTCTCTCTCTCTCTCTCTCTCTCTCTCTCTCTCTCTCTCTCGCCCCTCCCTCCCCTCCAACTCTCCCTCCCTCCCTCCCTCCCTCCCTCCCTCCCTCCCTCCCTCCCTCTTTCCCTCCCCCTCTGTCTATTGTGGCTACATTTTGTAACCTTTCTGAGAATTCCTGGAAAGAAAGATGAGCTAAAGAATCTGCTCCTTTCTTCATATACACAGCAAACACACACATTCTCTCTCTCTCTCTCTCTCTCTCTCTCTCTCTCTCTCTCTCTCTCTCTGTGTCTGTCTGTCTGTCTGTCTGTCAGTCTCTGTCGATTTCTCTTTCTCTTAAACACACAAACACACATTCACACACAAACAGGCACACACACACACATACCTGGCTGAGATGTCAGGAGACTCCAGGCACTATGTGCAGAGCAGAGCTTACTCAAACTATGCCACTGCATAAAGAACAGAAGAGGGTGCTTATCACAGCAAGGCTGGGATGACAGTAAGAGCTTTCTGATGCTTTTGTGTTGCAACAAACAGCCAGAACAGTGGAGTCACTGAAAGAAGAAGTGCAGATAAAAGCTATCTTTCCTAGGAAGGGGCAGCACAGACTAGAAGGCAGCTGTGCATCTCCTGACCCTGGCCTACTTGGGGGTAGAAAAGATAAAAGAAAAAGAAGAATCTCAAATAGGTTTGACTCTATTCAACCCTCTGCACCATTCCAAGACAGAAACCTCTGACATGTTGGCTATCACAGAGCCCACAGCGTACCTTCCTGCTTTTCTAGAATACCTAAGAGTCTGAGAAGACATCTGTAGAAAGCTTTGCTCCATTCGTTGTCCTCTGATCACCACCTCTCCTAGCTCTTCCTCAGAACTGCTCAGAAATCCCAGGAGAAGAGAAGTAAAGACTAAGAGAAGGAAAGAAAAGGAGAAGGATGACAGGGGTCCATTAAGCAAAAGGCAAATGGCAAACATTCATCAGAAAGTAAATACAGCAAAGTAAGTGAGAACTGTTATCCAACCCCTGGCAAGACCGTGAGTGTGTGTCCTTTCAGTATGCACACACCACATCAAAGCTCGATTTTATCTAGATTTGATGCCTAAATAGGTGGTTTTCTGATGTGTCATTTCAGGTGTCTTCTTGGTCTCCTTAAGAAAATGCCTTAAATTACCTAAGCCTTCCTGGCTTTCCTGAAAAGATACAAATATGTGAAATTTTCTTTATTGCTTAAGTCAAGTTTAAAAGTATAGTTATGATGATTCAGCATATTCTTGCCAGTGTCTTTACTATGTGCACACCATTCTGAAAGGTCCGACTATATTTTATATGAGTCCTAAAACAGTTACATATCTGCTACTTCATTTAATTTTTAACTTTAGAATTGTATTAGTCAGAGTTCTCTAGAGTCTCGGAACTTATGGAATGTCTCTGTATACTAAGGGAATTTAATGGAATGACTTACAGTCTTCAGTCCAACTATCCCAGCAAAATGGGGAAGCTCCATGAGGCTAGTTGTTTCAGCTGGTCTTCTGTGTAAGCGGGAATCCTGAAGAAGCAGGTACCAACAGATGTGCGGGCAAGTGAGTGAAAACGGGCAAAGAAGAAAGTGAGTCTTCCTTCTTCTGTTGTCTTTATGTACATCTCCAGCAGAAGGTATGGCCAAGATTAAAGCTGTATGCCACCATGCCTGGATTTGGAACTTTCTCTGTCTCAAGCTGGCTTAGAACTCTCAGAGATCTGCTTGCCTCAGTCTCCTGGAATTAAAGGCATGGACTACCTTGTCTGGGCCTAATCTTTTCACTGTGTGTCATCCCATGTCACGATCTGGGTCAGAAGTGTGAGTCTTCCAGCCTCAAGATCTGGATCACAGGTGTGTCTTCCACTTCTAGATTGTCGCTCATTCCACCTGCAGATATTTCTCCAGGACAGCCATCTCAAGAATGTAAGATTTTTAATTGAGCTAGATAAGGAAAATTTTTATACCGTAACCTCTACACTCCCTCTAAAATCTATTCAAAATATCTACCAAAACACTGCTGCATCCCAATACAAATAGAGAAGCTAAAACCCCAAATATATAAATAGTGCAAGTAGTTCTGCTGTTCTTTTTATTCAATATTAAATGTCTTGTAAAATAGGAAGCTATACATTTATTTTACTCAATCAGTGCATGTTTGTGACATGTCTTCTGTTTGAAAGGTGCTAGAAAATATGAGGCATTCATTCCTAAATCCTACTCTATATGCAAAGCACCAGTGACATTCGATTGTGATGCTTTTCTTAGTTTGGTTTCTACATAAAGGAAGGTTATTACCTCTTTGTTATCAAATAAAAGGTTTCAATTATATTGTTAATAATGGTTTAATTTTGAAAGGTGGAAAAACAACTAAAATTATATATGGCTATATATTTAATGCCTGATATCCTATTGATTAATTATATTTGAGTAATAAAATAATGAGTCTTGCCTAAACAATATGAAGAGAATTTTCTTTCTTAAAATTAAGTTAATTAAAAGGTACTGGTATAGAGACAGACAAGTAGACCAATGGAATAGAATTGAAGACCCAGAAATGAACCCACACACCTATGGTCACTTGATCTTCGACAAGGGAGCTAAAACCATCCAGTGGAAGAAAGACAGCATTTTCAACAATTGGTGCTGGCACAACTGGTTGTTATCATGTAGAAGAATGTGAATCGATCCATACTTATCTCCTTGTACTAAGGTCAAATATAAGTGGATCAAGGAACTTCACATAAAACCAGAGACACTGAAACTTATAGAGGAGAAAGTGGGGAAAAGCCTTGAAGATATGGGCACAGGGGAAAAATTCCTGAATAGAACAGCAATGGCTTGTGCTGTAAGATCGAGAATTGACAAATGGGACCTAATGAAACTCCAAAGTTTCTGCAAGGCAAAAGACACCGTCAATAAGACAAAAAGACCACCAACAGATTGGGAAAGGATCTTTACCTATCCTAAATCAGATAGGGGACTAATATCCAACATATATAAAGAACTCAAGAAGGTGGACTTCAGAAAATCAAATAACCCCATTAAAAAATGGGGCTCAGAATTGAACAAAGAATTCTCACCTGAGGAATACCGAATGGCAGAGAAACACCTGAAAAAATGTTCAACATCCTTAATCATCAGGGAAATGCAAATCAAAACAACCCTGAGATTCCACCTCACACCAGTCAGAATGGCTAAGATCAAAAATTCAGGTGACAGCAGATGCTGGCGAGGATGTGGAGAAAGAGGAACACTCCTCCATTGTTGGTGGGATTGCAGGCTTGTACAACCACTCTGGAAATCCGTCTGGCGGTTCCTCAGAAAATTGGACATAGTACTACCAGAGGATCCAGCAATACCTCTCCTGGGCATATATCCAGAAGATGCCCCAACTGGTAAGAAGTACACATGCTCCACTATGTTCATAGCAGCCTTATTTATAATAGCCAGAAGCTGGAAAGAACCCAGATGCCCCTCAACAGAGGAATAGATACAGAAAATGTGGTACATCTACACAATGGAGTACTACTCAGCTATTAAAAAGAATGAATTTATGAAATTCCTAGCCAAATGGATGGACCTGGAGGGCATCATCCTGAGTGAGGTAACACATTCACAAAGGAACTCACACAATATGTACTCACTGATAAGTGGATATTAGCCCAAAACCTAGGATACCCAAGATATAAGATACAATTTCCTAAACACATGAAACTCAAGAAAAATGAAGACTGAAGTGTGGACACTATGCCCCTCCTTAGAAGTGGGAACAAAACATTCTTGGAAGGAGTTACAGAGACAAAGTTTGGAGCTGAGATGAAAGGATGGACCATGTAGAGACTGCCATATCCAGGGATCCACCCCATAATCAGCATCCAAACGCTGACACCATTGCATACACTAGCAAGATTTTATAGAAAGGACCCAGATGTAGCTGTCTCTTGTGAGACTATGCCGGGGCCTAGCAAACACAGAAGTGGATGCTCACAGTCAGCTAATGGATGTATCACAGGGCTCCCAATGGAGGAGCTAGAGAAAGTACCCAAGGAGCTAAAGGGAACTGCAACCCTATAGGTGGAACAACATTATGAACTAACCAGTACCCCGGAGCTCTTGACTCTAGCTGCATATGTATCAAAAGATGGCCTAGTCGGCCATCACTGGAAAGAGAGGCCCATTGGACACGCAAACTGTATATGCCCCAGTACAGGGGAACGCCAGGGCCAAAAAGGGGGAGTGGGTGGGTAGGGGAGTGGGGGTGGGTGGGTATGGGGGACTTTTGATATAGCATTGGAAATGTAAGTGAGCTAAATACCTAATAAAAAACGGAAAAGAAAAAAAAAACACAATGCCAATCGGTTTGATCACTCACATGCTCTAGAATTGTGTCCCTCAGGAAATTCTTTCCAAAGAGATAAAGATGTAAGCATAATGTTATTGTGCACTGTGTAAAAATTATCCATGTATTATTCAAATGCCAATTTTCTGCCGCCATATCCAGACATGGCATTGTAATGCTTATTCTGTCTCTCCTGTCTCAAGTTTGTATAAACATTGCTCCCCATTCTTTCTTTTATTTGTCAATAACGGCTGATGAGTCAATAACTGAATGGAGCAGAGAGTATGGATGGACATCCACATGCAGAGAGTAAGGGCGGACATCCACCAGCCAAAAAAGGGAGAGAAGAGGCCATGAAGAGGGTGCAGGAGACAAGATATGACAACACCTGGAGCATAGAGAACCAAATCAATACTAAAATGAAAGTATCATAGGGATTTTGGCTGGGAAGTACCTAGATTATTTTAGAGGACTAAAATAGATTAATATCTGCTCAGAGAATGTGTTGTAAAGGTTATCAAATACATATTATAGTCTCTGTCTCACTTGTTGGAAGCTAGTGAGAATAAACAAGAAACCACTACTTATAGAATTACTTTAAGATAAAGAGTCTTTCATGAGAGGATTTATATGGAGAAGTGAATTTAATTAGCACTCTGTGCAATGCAGACTGCCTTTGGGATATTCACAATGCACACAAATGAGGTAACATATTCAATAGTCCTACAATAAACTAAGTTTGCTTTGTCTGGTATTTACTAAGTATTTCCAAAATTTACTAAATTTTGGAAAGGGATACAAACCTACATAACTCTCAAGTACATGAGTTTTACAGTTGTTCAAGTGTATCAGCTAGGAATGTGTGGTGTGGACGTCTACACCCGCGCACAGCTTCTCCTGGTACTCCTGTGTGAAATGTGTTTTCTCCTTTGGAAGAATTGCCCAAGCCATTTGTGCTTACCTCCATACTTTGCCAGGGACTTCATGCTTAAATCCTCAATGTTTTATTGACATATAGAGACGTTGATGCCATAGGAAAACATTCTCTTGCGACTCTCCTTAGGGAAAAACATCACTCAAAAGTTGTCCGATTGTTACTTTTTCTTCTCTTCATTATAGCAAGTTCTGGAGAGGTTATCTTTCTGACAACACTGTGTATCACTACAATACATTCCAGTTTGGCTTTCTGCTACATACTTTTCTCAAATAGTTCTAATCAGGGCTTTCAAAACTTCTTCCTTGTCAAATACACCATGGATTCTCAATTCCTCTCTGGTTTCATACCCATTACTATTCTACACAATAGGCATCCACTCCTAACAATGCTTCCCTTTGTTCCTGCATACATTTGCAGGTCTTCATTGTGGCTCCCTTTAGTCTCCTTAACCTCAAGAAGTCACAATAAACAAGGCACAATTCAGCTTACTCTTGTTCTTCTCAACTCTGGCTAGACAATCTCATTAGTCTTTATGGATTTGAAATATGCCATGCTAGATTAGGATAAATAAGTTTATAGTCTTCATGTTTACTTCTGCCATGAGTTCTAAACTCCTATAACTGCTCATATCAGGTGTGTCTGAGAGGTAACAAACGTAAAGGAGAATTCTTGCTTCTGGTTGCCTAATGGCCCCTATGGTTAAATTAGGGAAAAGCTAGAAGAAGCTGAGGAGATGGGCAATCTTATAGGAAGACCAGCAGTCTCAACTAACATGGACCCCCAAGATCTCTCAGACACTGGGCTACCAACCAGGCAGCATACAGTAGCTGATATGAGGCCCCCAACACATATATATCAGAGGACTTCCTTGTCTGGCCTCAGTGAGAGAAGATATACCTAACCCTTGAGAGACTTGAGGCCCAAGGGAGTGGGGAGGTCTCGTGGAGTAGGAGTGTGGAGGTGGGTGGAGACATCCTTGTAGAGACAGGGAGAGGGTGTGGGATGTGGAACATTCAAAGGGTGGACCAGGATGAGGATAACATCTGGACTGTAAAAAAAGAATAAATTATTTAAAAAGACATCATACTCTGTAAAAACACTGAAGTAATCCTCATCCTCCCATTTTCTTTTCTTTCACCACAAATTCATGGACAGTACTTGTAAATTTTCCATTAATTACTTATCATAGTTATTTCCACTTTGATATTCCTTCATTTCTACAAGATTAGCTCAAGCTAATATCTTGAATTATTAGAACTTGTAATCTTATAATTGATTTCTTTTATTTGAAATCCCCTCTGGGACAATTAATCTCATAATACATGTGCAGGGGTTTTTTTTTTATTTTCAAGTAAGCCCAGTTGGATTATTTCATTATGTACACTGATTAAAAACCCTCAGTGGTAATAAAATCCACAGATTCAACTAACCTAGGCTCACACGGGGCTCACAAAAGCTAAACTAACAACCAGGAACTGACCTAGGCTATCTGCATGTATATTACAAATAGTGGACACAATGCTGAGATCAGAAGATCATGTGGAGCCCTGTCCCAGTAGATTGATCCAAATGTTTAACCTTGGTCCTCTGCATAAATGTCACAGTTGTGTAGGTTGTCCTTCTTATGGGACTTCTACCTATGAGCCTGTCTCAGACTCATCTGCCTGCTTTTGGGAGTGTTTTCCTCCTTTTTGGTCTCCTTATCGAACCTTAATATGAGGGAGGTGCCTAGACTTTCTGAAACTTATTATATCATGTTTGATTGGTACACATGGGAAACCTGCCCTTTTCTAAAGAGAAACAGAGGAGAGGTGAGGGACCATGCCACCAGAAGAATGGACATGGGACTGGCGAAGTGAAGCATGTTCAAACCCTGGAAATCTCAGAATTTAAGATTGCAAGAGTATAACTATCTCCTTCCCTGTTCCCATGCCTGCTTTGAAGCAGGAAAGCATAATCTCAACTGGATGGTGAGCCACGAGTCTCCTATCCAGCATCTGGATCGCCTCTCCATGGTAACGTGGCATCTAAGTAGTCTTAGCCTTCAGCCAATAACCTTCCCTCCCTGGATATTCTCACACCCTACCCCCAACCCCACCCCTGAAAAACTACACAACCATTGCTTCACCGCAAATAAAGTGTATACATTCAAAACCACTCTCAATAAAGATGTATGAACAAGCTAAGATCTCAGATCTCATTAGACATCACAGGGAAGAACCTTTGCTTAAAAGAGCTGTAACACTTAATATCCTCAAAGAAGGCTCCCTTCCCTGCCTGCACTTTCTCCCAAGCAGAACTGCAACCTGCCAATCCAGGACTCCCTTCTGGCCTGGCAGGCCCCAAAGGCAGACACCAATGGTGGACCCCCATTCAGGACTTTTCTCTGTTCTCTGCTAACTTGTGTACTGGTGGCACTGGGGCACCCCAAGAGGAGATGTGAACCTACAGAGTTCTTCCTAGACTACACTTTTCTCTTCCAGCCCGGCATACAAGAGCACTCTGACATTCCAGGGTGAAATACAAGCTGCGAACGCCACCCTGAACCACTCTGCCTTGTCCTCCCCAGCTGGTATGTATCAGAGGCATCCCCCGGAGGAGAGGCAGAACTCAGCACGACATGGGGTGGAGGTAGGGGGAAGAAGGGAAGAGGGACTGAAAGGAAAAAAGAAAGAGGAAAAGCAACAATAATTTTTAAATCTTCAGTGGAAAAAAATTTCCCCCATTCTATGGTATGATGCTTATTTATGTCGTTATTGGTCCAATATTGTGTATAAAGCCATTCATAGGAGGCACTGTTTCACAGAGACTTCCTGCTACCTGCCTGTGAATATGTTCCCACCACCTACTTCATGATGGTCCTTGCACCATAGATGTAGGAGTTGTGACATAGATGTATCTGTTCGGACTTAGCTCCCCCTGATCTGCTAATCTCTGCATTATGTTCAGTTGTGGTGCACTGTGATGATCACTATGATATTTTGAATGATGATACTCTCCATTGCGTTATAAGTTTGAACACTGAGTTACCAGTTAATAGAACTATTGGGAAGGATTAGAACATATGGTTTTGTTGGAGTAGGTATGGCCTTCTGGGAGGAGGTATGTCAGTAGGAGTGAGCGCTAGCATTTCAAAAGCTCACACTAGGCTCAATATCTTCCTCTCTCTGCCTACAGATCAGGGTATAAAGATCTTAGCTACTGCTCCAGCATGATGCCTGTCTGCTATCAACCATTATGACCATAACCAACCCTCTAAAACTGTAACAAGCACTCAATTAAATGCTTTCTTTTATAATAGTTGTCTTGCTTGTGTTGTCTTTTCACAGCAATAAAATTATAACTAAAATAGCATCATTGTGCTGTAAAGGGGGCCTTGTTCGATGAGGGTAGTACTTACCTGTGTGCACAAAGATAAGAGTTAGAATGTAGAAAGGAATTTTGCTTGTCTAGCTATGTAGTGGAATTTATTTTTAAATATTTTTTATTATTACATATTTTCCTCAATTACATTTAGAATGCTATCCCAAAAGTCCCCCATACCCTCCCCCCCCCACAAAGCCTCCCATTTTTTGGCCCTGGCACTCCCCTGTACTAGGGCATATAAAGTTTGTGTGTCCAATGGGCCTCTCTTTCGAGTGATGGCCGACTAGGCCATCTTTTGATACATATGCAGCTAGAGTCAAGACATGCTCCACTATGTTCATAGCAGCCTTATTTATAATAGCCAGAAGCTGGAAAGAACCCAGATGCCCCTCAACAGAGGAATGGATACAAAAAATGTGGTACATTTACACAATGGAGTACTACTCAGCTATTAAAAAGAATGAATTTCTAAAAATTCCACCAGAGAAATCCTAAGCCTGATAAACAGCTTTAATGAAGTAGCTGGATATAAAATTAACTCAAGCAAGTCAATGGCCTTTCTGTACACAAAGGATAAACAGGCTGAGAAAGAAATTAGGGAAACAACACCCTTCTCAATAGTCACAAACAATATAAAATACCTTGGCGTGACTCTAACTAAGGAAGTGAAAGATCTGTATGACAAGAACTTCAAGTCTCTGAAGAAAGAAATTAAAGAAGATCTCAGAAGATCGAAAGATCTCCCATGCTCATGGATTGGCAGGATCAACATTGTAAAAATGGCTATCTTGCCAAAAGCAATCTACAGATTCAATACAATCCCCATCAAAATTCCAACTCAATTCTTCAAGGAATTAGAAAGGGCAATCTGCAAATTCATCTGGAACAACAAAAAACCTAGGATAGCAAAAACTCTTCTCAAGGATAAAAGAACCTCTGGTGGAATCACCATGCCTGACCTAAAGTTGTACTACAGAGCAATTGTGATAAAAACTGCATGGTACTGGTATAGAGACAGACAAGTAGACCAATGGAATAGAATTGAAGACCCAGAAATGAACCCACACACCTATGGTCACTTGATCTTCGACAAGGGAGCTAAAACCATCCAGTGGAAAAAAGACAGCATTTGCAACAAATGGTGCTGGCACAACTGGTGGTTATCATGTAGAAGAATGGGAATTGATCCATTCCTATCTCCTTGTACTAAGTGAATTAAGGAACTCCACATAAAACCAGAGACACTGAAACTTATAGATGAGAAAGTGGGGAAAAGCCTCAAAGATATGGGTACAGGGGAAAAATTCCTGAATAGAACAGCAATGGCTTGTGTTGTAAGATCAAGAATCGATAAATGGGACCTCATAAAGTTGCAAAGCTTCTGCAAGGCAAAAGACACTGTCAATAAGACAAAAAGACCACCAACAGATTGGGAAAGGATCTTTACCTATCCTAAATCAGATAGGGGACTAATTTCCAATATATATAAAGAACTCAAGAAGGTGGACCCAAGAAAATTCAAATAACCCCATTAAAAAATGGGGCTCAGAATTGAACAAAGAATTCTCACCTGAGGAACACCGAATGGTATAGAAGCACCTGAAAAAATGTTCAACATCCTTAATCATCAGAGAAATTCAACTCAAAACAACCCTGAGATTCCACCTCACACCAGTCAGAATGGCTAAGATCAAAAATTGAGGTGACAGCAGATGCTGGCGAGGATGTGGAGAAAGAGGAACACTCCTTTATTGTTGGTGGGATTGCAAGCTTGTACAACCACTCTGGAAATCAGTTTGGCGGTTCCTCAGAAAATTGGACATAATACTACCAGAGGATTCAGCAATACCTCTCCTGGGCATATATCCAGAAGATGTTCCAACCGGTAAGAAGGACACATGCTCCACTATGTTCATAGCAGCCTTATTTATAATAGCCAGAAGCTAGAAAGAACCCAGATGCCCCTCAACGGAAGAATGGATACAGAAAATGTGGTATATTTACACAATGGAGTACTACTCAGCTATTAAAAGGAATGAATTTATGAAATTCCTAGGCAAATGGATGGACCTGGAGGGCATCATGCTGAGTGAGGTAACTCAATCACAAAGGAACTCACACAATATGTACTCACTGATAAGTGGAAATTAGCCCAAAAACTTAGGATACCCAAGATATAAGATACAATTTGTTAAACGCATGAAACTCAAGAAGAACGAAGACCAAAGTGTGGACACTGTTCCCCTTCTTAGAACTGGGAACAAAACAACCATGGAAAGAGTTACAGAGATAAAGTTTGGAGCTGTGACGAAAGTATGGACCATCTAAAGACTGCCATATCCAGGGATCCATCCCATAATCAGCTTCCAAACGCTGACACCATTGCATACAGTAGCAAGATTTTGTTGAAAGGACCCAGATATAGCTGTCTCTTGTGAGACAATGCCAGGGCCTAGCAAACACAGAAGTGGATGATCACAGTCAGCTATTGGATGGATCACAGGGCCCCCAATGGAGGAGCTAGAGAAAGTACCCAAGGAGCTAAAGGGATCTGCAACCCTATAGGTGGAACAACATTATGAACTAACCAGTACCCCAGAGCTCTTGACTCTAGCTGTATATGTATCAAAAGATGGCCTAGTTGGCCATCACTGGAAAGAGAGGCCCATTGGACTTGCAAACTTTATATGCCCCAGTACAGGGGAACGCCAGGGCCAAAAAGTGGGAGTGGGTGGGTAGAGGAGTGGGGTAACAGATAATTATTATTATTATTAGCCCCCATGATAAAAAAAAAAGAATGAATTTATGAAATTCCTAGGCAAATGGATGGACCTGGAGGGCATCATCCTGAGTGAGGTAACACAATCACAAAAGAACTCAAATGATATGTACTCACTGATAAGTGGATATTAGCCCAGAAACTTAGTATACCCGAGATATAAGATACAATTTGCAAAACACATGAAACTGAAAAAGATCGAAGACCAAAGTGTGGACACTTTGCCCCTTCTTAGAATTGGAAACAATCACCCATGGAAGGAGTTACAGAGACAACGTTTGGAGCTGAGACAAAAGGATGGACCATCTAGAGACTGCCATATCCAGAGATCCATCCCATAATTAGTGGTAATTCTTTATAAAGGTCCTCTAAGTTCCGTAATCTCACTAGCCTTAGGAAACTGGATAGGTTTCTAATACCAGGGGTGATGTCTCTCCTGTGGAATGCCCTTATGCCCATTTAGACAGAGGTTAGTTGCCTCTGATTTGTATAGGCCACTTCTTGCTAGAAAAAGAACATGGAAAAACTCCTCCTCCTCTTTCTCCAGCTCCTCCTCTCCCTCCTCCTCCTCTTCCTTCCATTCCATTAGTTTCTGCTTAGGCTTTTATTGTTTCCTGTCACTGACTGGGATTAGATTTTGTTTGTTTTTATTTTCTCCAATTTGTAAGTTGAATCCTAAGCTATTTATTTGTGTTCTTCATGATTTTGTTTTAAAGTAGGAGCTTGGAACTATAAATTTCTCTTTGTAGGACTGCTTTTAATGTATCTCAGAGGCTTTTCTGAAGTGTGTGTGTGTGTGTATGTCTGTCTCTGTGTGTGTATGTATGTGTTTTCATTTAGTTCCAGGAACTTTTTTTTAATTTCTTCACTTTTTTATTTGACACATTCAGCATTCAGAAATGCATTGTTTAATTTCCATAAATTTATGTACTTACTAGATATTTGCTTCCTGTCAGTTTTAAATTTAAAATCATCAGCAATGTAGGTTCTAAACTGGGCCATAGAAAAGCCCATGAGTCCTAAACTCCACACAAACTGCAGGGAACTAAGAAATGCTGAAACTGAAGAAATAGTCTTCTTCAGAGAAGATTTCATACTTAGTTATCCAATACCAAATTGTTATCCCTGAAAACATACATTCAGGTAACATTACGCAGACTAAGCAGATTGTATTTATGTATTTAGGAATATACATATAACATATGCATGCACGATAGGTATATAACAGCAATTAATGAAAAGAGGTCATGATTTGAAAGAGAACAAGAAGAGGCTTATGGGGAATTGGAGGAAGAAAAAGAAAGGGGAAACAAGATATAATTATATTATCATCGTTTTAAAAGAAAATAAAATCTTTGAAGTGTGACCAAGTTCAACAGTTTGCTAGTAGATTAGACAGGGTTGGCACAAATAGACTGAGGTAACATCTAAGGTGAATTAGGAAAGAAAGGGGGTAGAAAAGAAGTAAAGGGGGATGAAGGAAAGAGTAGGAGAGAGGAAGAAAAGAATGGAAAGAAGGAAGGAGAGAAGGCTGTCTGAATAATAAGGAAGCAAAGCAGGTAGAGATACAGAGATGAAAAGTTTCCAAGGAGGGAGAGTATGAGTGTGTACAGGAACAGGAAAGAGCAGAGGCAACTCAAAGCATGATGGGAAATGGGAAAAAAATGGATCAAGATGGGGTAGACACAAACTAGGTCTTAACCACTCTGTTTGACATTCTTTGAGAAACCCCTAAGACTTTTAAGCAGTGTAGCCCAGTTACACAATAATTCAACTGAACTTACATTTTATTTTTTCTTCTTTTTTCCAATTTTTTAATGAATTATTTTATTTTTTTACATTTGAAATGTTATCCCCCTTCTTGGTATCCCCTCCACAAACCCCTTACACCATCCTCCCTTCTCTTTGCCTCTAAAAGAGTGCTCCTCCACCCACCTACCCACCCACCCACCCATTCCCCTTCACTGGGGCAACAAGCCTCCACAGGATCAAACACTGCCACTCAGCTATTCAAAGACTATGACTTCACAAAATTTTCAGGCAAATGGGTGGAACTAGAAAATGTCA
Source organism: Mus musculus (assembly GCF_000001635.26). NCBI lineage: Eukaryota > Metazoa > Chordata > Mammalia > Rodentia > Muridae > Mus > Mus musculus. The sequence goes on along the minus strand of NC_000067.6, from coordinate 144,392,976 downwards.
TCCTAAGTGAGATAACCCAGATCCACAAAGACATGCAGGGTATCATTGATAAGTAGATATTAGCCCAAAAGTTTGGAATACCCACAATACAATTCATAGACTATATGAAATGTAACAAGAAGGAAGACCAAAGTGTGGATGCTTCAATCCCACTACGAAGGAAGAACAAAATAATCACAGGAGGCAGAGGAAAGGAGGAACCTTGGTGGGAGAAGTGAGAAGAAGGGGAAAGGGTACATAGGATCAACTTACATTTTAAAAACCCACTCCTGTACTCTGAGGAGAACTGACTGAGGAGAAATCATTTAGAAAGAAAGGAAATGAGGTATAAAGGTTTTGCAGCAATTCTAACAAGACTGGATATTGGCTTTAATTAAATGGAGAAAATCTCATGGGGACCTAGCCCTAGATGAAGACCCACAGGTGTTTAACAACTGCTGAGATAGGAAGAATTAGTTTCTTTACGATTGGCCATCCAATACCAAGTGGTTAACCTTAAAAGCATATGTGAGAATTCCTAAATTGACCTTAAAGATTGTATTTATCTACTTTTCCATATATGTGTTATATCTATATCTATATCTCTCTCTCTACACACACACACACATAATGATAATAATCTTTTAAAAAGAGACTGCATTTGAGGCGAAATGGGGGAATTGAAGAAACTGGAGGAAGAGGAAGAAATGGTATGCATAGTCTGGACATTATGTGGACGCTTTTTTTGGTATGCACTAAACACACAAACACTTCAAATTATAATGGGGTAGAGAATATTTTCTATCTGGTTGACAAAGTCCCATTGCATTCCTTCTATAAAATAGATGCTGAACAAAATCTGACACATAAGTTAATTACTGCTCCCTTTTATAGACAAAAACTGAGTTTTTTGTTTTAGCTTGGTATGTAAATATTTTGTGCTTTTGATGAGGGACTAAGTGGTGCATATAACAACACAGCCAGATTCCAATATGAAAACTTAAAATTTCAAGATGGTACACAGCCCTAGTGCTCTGTAAGCTTGTGTATGAATATAATTCTGCAGAAACTTGGGCAGGAATTCCAGACACATGTCACCACTCATTGCAGCCAGCCTTACAGAACACAGTCCCAGTCTGATACTCAAAGTCCTGGACTCAAAACAATTTTTCTCACTTCATCATTTTCAAATAAAATAGTTTTGAGCTTAGCCACTTGAGGGCACTTTAACTCTCTTATCAACACCTTTTATTAAAAATAAATCCCATGTGTGTCATTCGAGGAATGACAGGAATCAATTCCTACTAAAGAGTATTAGATCATTGATTCTGATTATTTCAAACTTTAAACTCCTAAAATTCAAACCTACAGGTTATTTCTCTCTCTCTCTCTCTCTCTCTCTCTCTCTCTCTCTCTCTGTGTGTGTGTGTGTGTGTGTGTGTGTGTGTGTGTATGTGTGTTATGGAATATAGAGCACATGTGTGGAACCTAGAGAAACATCGAGGGTGTCATTTTTTAGGTACCTGTGTTTTGAGATAAGATCTCTCACTGATAAAGCCAGATTGCATAGGTGAAAACATCATTTTTGGATTCCTCACCACTCCCTAATGTTTTACAGCTCTGATTAGATTATGTCTTAAACGCGTTCTCACGACCGGCCAGGAAGAACACAACAAACCAGAATCTTCTGCGGCAAAACTTTATTGCTTACATCTTCAGGAGCCAGGAGCGCAAACCCCAAGCCCCAAAAACGAAAACCCCCCGCTTACATCTTTAGGAGCCAGAGCGCCAGCGCGCCAGCGTGCCAGAGCGCCAGAGCGCCAGAGCGCAGAGCGCAAAAGCGCAAGCAAGAGAGCGCAAGTAAGAGAGAGAATGGCGGAAACCCCGTCCCCTTTTAAGGAGAATTATCCTTCGCCTAGGACGCATCACTCCCTGATTGGCTGCAGCCCATGGCCGAGTAAAGGCAGAGTACATGTAGTGGAAAATTACTCTTGGCACATGCGCAGATTATTTGTTTACCACTTAGAACACAGCTGACAGCGCCATCTTGTGACGGCGAATGTGGGGGCGGCTCCCAACATCTCCCCCTTTCCTTTTAATAAGAGCAATAGGCCACCCATATTAATGAGAGTGGAGATAGAGGTCAAATCCCCAGTGTGCAGGTAAAGGAGCCGTGTACAGGATTAGCTCTTAGGCTCACAGGCTTTTACCCAGAGCAACCCTGACCTGCTCCCGTGTCGTTTTGCCTGGAGAGAAGGACACTTGGACACTCAACCTTCTTGAAAGATGACATGTCTCCCTAGAATAGGCTCATATATGCCGCAGAGCCCTTCTACTGCAGTGCTTAGCCGTGCAACTCTCTCGGGCTGCTGAAGCACACTCACTCTATCCCGTGCAATGAGTCTAGCCTCGTGGGATGCAAGAGCTGAGTGGCCAGCGACCTATTGCCTAAGCATAGATATATCAGGGGAAGCACCATGTTCTAGGGCTGCAAGTGCCTGGGCAATAACCACCTTGTCTCTCCTAGTTTGGGCCTTAAGCTTACAGACCAACCAAAGAAGCAACACTAATCCACAGCAAAGTGTATCTCCAAATAATATCAATCCCACCCATTCTTTAAAGAAGGGAAATGCTGAGGAGATCCAATTGGGTAATCCTTTGGTCAGGGACAGGTCCAAGCGCGTGGAGTTGACCTGAAGTCTCAATTCCCGAAGGATCTGTTCAAATTCACCCGTCCAATTCTGTAACATATACTGAAAAAGAGTTTTTGACAAATTAGCTGCCCTAGTAAAATTCTCATACTGAATGGAAGTAATGGACAATCCCGGAAACTTTTGTTCACATCCCAGCTGAGTTATTTACCATAACACATCTAGTTGTATCTGGACAAGATCTATGAGTTGATTAACCAGCATGAGACCACCCTGTATCTTGACATTAGCTGAGGCCTGTTTATCTATGACTGTAGTCACTGAGGCTGACAAAGTGTTAATGGTGTCAGTCGTCTGGACCTGTCCAGACAGAGCCAAGGCTGTCTGAATCAAGGCTAAACCCAGTTCCTAGTTAGTGGTAAAAAAGCAGGGGAATACTTGAGCATTATACATCACCGTCATTAGGAGTGGAAATGTCGACATTATCCCCCAACGCTGCTCTCTCTTTATTATTGACGCCCTGGACATCACCAAGACGAGGGACATCAGTATTCCCTTGGTCAGTCTGGATTTTTCGGGTGAGTCTTTCTGGTATCCAAAATGGGTTGTCTTCATTCTGTGGGAAAACACAGATAGCTCCCCTGGATCTTATCAAAATAGGATCCGGGCCATACCATTTATTATCAAGGACATTTTTCCATTTAACCATCTCATTGGGCCTATCTGGCTCTGAACAATGACGTTCAGCCGCAGTATGGCCATGAACATCAATATTTAAAAAATTGAGTGTAAAGAGTGCCATAGACACAGACACTCTTGGTACTCGGGGTAGAGTCTCCTCAATTCCCCTCTTCTGTTTTATAAGATAGGCTTTGAGGGTGCGATGCGCACACTCAACAATACCCTGTCCTTGAGGGTTGTATGGAAGTCCAGTCAGGTGGGTCACGTCCATCTGACGGCAGAACTGCTGGAATTTTTGAGATGTATAAGCTGGTCCATTATCAGTCTTAAGGAGTTTGGGTTTCCCCCAAGCACTCCATGCCTCAAGACAATGTTGAATCACATGTGAGGCCTTTTCTCCGGTTAACGGAGAAGCAAACATGATGCCAGAACATGTGTCAATGGACACATGGAGATATTGAAGTTTTCCAAAGGAAGAAACATGTGTAACATCCATTTGCCAGACCTGTAGAGGTCGAATACCGCGTGGGTTAATTCCCACATGAGGAACTGGCAAGAACTCACAGCAGCTTTGACATTGAGTAACAATGTCACGGGCTTCTTTTCTTGTCAAGGAGAAACGACTGCGTAATGTTTCAGCCGTAACATGAAAATTGTTATGAAAATTTCTTGCAGCCTCTACCGGGGATGATAGGGCAGCAGCCACCACTTTAGTGGCCTTATCTGCCAAATCATTTCCCAGAGCCATGGGGCCAGGTAGGCCTGAATGGGCTCTAACATGAGTAATATAAACAGGAAATCTTCTAGATAACAAAACTAATTGTATCTGCTGAAAAATATTGGCAACTCTACTGGAAGGCTTAATCACTCCAGCCACTTCTAAAAGATTTACTGCATTAACCACATAACAGGAATCTGACACAATATTAAGGGGTTCTAAAAAGGTTTTTAAAACTTCTAAAACCACTAAACATTCTACCACTTGAGGTGAATTTTCATTATATTGTTTGGATACCACTTTACCATTAGCCACATAGGCACCTATGCCAGTTTTTGATCCATCAGTATATACCACAATCCCATTTTTAAGTGGGTTTCTTACTGTTATTTGTGGAAACACAACAGATTGATTTTGGGCAAACTGTAAAATTGGATGTTTTGGATAATGGTTATCTATTTGTCCTGAAAAGGAGGTAACTAAAACTGCCCAATCATTAGATGTGGCTGCCAAGGTTTGAACCTGTGCAGCGGTATAAGGTACAATTAAAAGATATGGACTTCGCCCAAAGTGGGTGATTGCTGCTTTTAGGCCTTTAAGGGCAAGCTGTGCAATTGCATCAGGATACCAATCTATTATTTTAGCTGGGGATACGTTTGGATGGATCCACAACAATGGCCCATTCTGCCACAAAACTGCGGTTGGCAATTGTGCTGTCTTAAAGACACACAAACTGAAAGGCTGCGAATCCTCAATACGCTGTAATTGTGCATTCTGTAAGGCCTTTTCCACCTTTTGTAAGGCCTGGTTAGCAGCTAGAGTAAGAGCCCTAGGGGAGGAGATATGAGGATCTCCTTCTAAAATACCAAACAAAGGCCTTAACTCAGCGGAAGGAATCTTTAAAAAAGGTCTGAGCCAATTAATATCTCCCAACAGCTTTTGAAAATCATTTAAGGTATGGAGGTGATCTCTTCTTATCTCTACCTTTTGGGGCACAATCTTATCTGGGGACACCACAGAGCCCAAGAATTGTCCTGTATCAGAAATTTGGACTTTTTCTGTGGCTATCTGTAAACCCCACTGACTTAAAGTTTTAAGTAGAAAAGGATATGCCTTTTGTAGCATGGTAAGGTTTTTATGGCACAGGAGGATGTCATCCATGTAAAGGAGCAAAATTAAAGAGGGGAATTGTTCCCTCACTGGCAAAAGAGCTTCTTGCACATAAAGTTGGCACATAGTAGGACTATTGGACATTCCCTGTGGTAAGACCTTCCATTGATACCTCTTATCAGGTTCCATGTGATTAATAGAGGGGATGGTAAAGGCAAATCTGGGCCTATCCCTTGGACACAAAGGTATAGAAAAGAAACAATCTTTAATATCTATAATAATTAAATTCCAGCCACGTGGTAAGGCGGAAAGTACAGGGAGACCCCTCTGTACTGGGCCAAATAAGTTCATTTGCTCATTAATGGCTCTGAGGTCATGGAGCAGTCTCCACTTTCCTGACTTTTTCTTAATTACAAAAATTGGAGTATTCCAAGGTGAGGTAGAGGGTTCAATATGGCCTAGTTTTAATTGTTCCTCTACCAGTTGAATCACAGCTTCCAGTTTTTCAGAGGATAGGGGCCATTGAGGAACCCACACTGGGTCCCCTGTTTTCCATGGTATGGGTCGAGCTGCCCCAATGGCCACTAAGGAAAACCCAGACCCTGTCTGTCTTGGTTTCCATTAGGTGAGATGGGCTCTATCCTTCCCTGTTCTTGATGTCCTAACCCTTTTCCTTCTTTATAACCCATCTTTGCCATGATATTTTTTGCTTTAGCTGAATACCCTCCCGATGGGGCGTTTTCATTGGACAAAATAAGGCCCAAATGCTGCATAATATCCCTTCCCCAGAGGTTAACCGGGAGTGGGAGCACATAAGGTATGAATTTCCCTTGCTGCCCTTCAGAGGATTCCCACGTCAAGGCAATGGAGCTTATAGTGGGACATGATTGATAACCTAGGCCCTGTAATGAATGAGATGACTCTGTGGTGGGCCATGCTTTGGGCCACCAATGTGTAGAAATTATACTTTTATCTGCTCCGGTATCAAGGATGCCTTCAAACTCTTTTCCGTTGATCTTAAGGCGGAGCTTAGGTCTATCATTCAAAGATACAACCAAATAGGCAGAATCATTTCCTGAGGAGCCCATTTTCTTTCTCTCAGGTCCTGCAAATTTCTCCCTGGTATTATCAGGGAGGAGCAGCAGCTGAGCTATCCTATCTCCTTTACTAATAGAAAAAACGCCCTTAGGGCTTGAGCACAGGACCTGTATTTCAGGGGAATGTTGACAATCCATAACTCCAGGGTGGACTACTAAGCCCTGCAAGGTGAGTGAACCCCGGCCGAGAATAAGGCCCAGGGTTCCCGGGGGCAAGGATGGTATAGGCTCCACTGGCACCGGCTGAATACTCATTTGAGGCATTAATAGGAAGTCGGAGGCGGCACGCAGGTCCACCCTTGTGGGTCTTCCTGGGTCGCCTCTCTGACTGCTTCCTGGGTCCTGACAAACCGGTTCCCATATCTTTGAGGGCCCTGGGACCGAGGGCCCGATGACCCGTTTTTTGGCACATAAGCTGATTGACTATCAGGTGGGGGAAGGATTCTGCCCTTTATATCCCTCACAGAGCGACACTGGTCGGCTCTATGATAACCCTTGCCACACTTAGAGCAAAGAGTGAGAGTCCCTCCCTGTTTATCTGGAGCTCTGCAATCTTTCTTAAGATGCCCAGGCTTTCCACAGTTAAAACATGTCCTCTGATCATTTCTGCCCATGGAGCGGTTTTGGGATTGAAGGATGGCAGCCGCTAAACCTGCATTGCTGAGAGGTCCCCCAAGCTCTCGACAGACCCTGAGCCAGTCTTGTAAGCCTTTGTTCTTTCTTGGGGCTATGGCCGCTCGGCACTCCTTTGTGGCTTGCTCATAGATGAGCTGTTCTACCAGAGGTGCGGCTTGCTCTGGATCTCCAAAAATACGCTCTGCTGCCTCTGTCATTCTGGCCACAAAATCTGAGAAGGACTCCTGAGGTCCCTGGACGATCTTTGTTAATTGCCCAGTGGCTTCACCTGCTCGGGAGAGCGCCTTCCAGGCCCTTATAGCCGTGGAGGAAATTTGGGCATAAGCTCCCCAATGGTAGTTTGTCTGATCAGCAGAATAAGCTCCCTGACCCGTTAACAAGTCAAAAGTCCAATCTCTCTGCTCTGGAGTCAAAGCAGCTGCGTTTGTTCGGGCCTGTGCTTGTGCAGCCTCATGCCAAAGCGCTCTCCATTCCATATATTTGCCCATACTAGGGAGAGGGCTTTTACAATCGTTTGCCAGTCGGCAGGAGTTAGTGCCATGCCGGCAAGCCTGTCTAACTGCACCAAGGTAAAATTAGCATTGGTTCCGTATTTACGGACCGACTCGGCAAGTTCTTTAATCTGCACGTATTCTACCGGAGCGTGGACACGCCCACCCTCGGCTCCTTCAAAGACCGGAAATGCCTGTTGTATTTTCCTTTGTTCCTCTCTGGGAATGAATGAGTCTGTGCATTGCCTCTCTGCGCATTGTCTCTCTGCGCATTGTCTCTCTGCGCATTGTCTCTCTGCGCAGGGCTGACGCACTACGCAGGGCGGGGGCTCCGCATAGGGCGGACCTTGAAGCCGACTGCCCGGAGGCTGAACAGCATGCTGGCTTTCGCCAGCCGCTTTTGGCTTTTTTCTTGACCGACTAGCTAGCACTTTATCTGGCTGGTAATGAGCTGCTTCTTCCTCCCAGTCTGTTTCTTCAGAGGAGAATTCTTCATCTGCTTCAGAGCTACTAAGAGCTGGCTTCCTGAGCTCATCTAGTGACGAGTATCTCCTAGAGACCTCCGCTAATTGATCTTTTTTCTTTTCTTTTTTCTTTTCCTTCCTTCTAATCTCTCCCCAGGTATTCTTACCTGACCTAAACTTTTCCTTGGGTTCAAGACCCTTGGAAAGGCCTGTATACTTATTCTGTGCACCATATTTCCTCTTTGCTCCTACTCTCTCTCCCCGCTTTACTTCTGATAGATTGTCCTGAATTTCATCTAGAATTTTCAGCCCTATCTTAATCACTTGATAACATGTGAAAAAGAACAAAAGGGCTCCTAACACTAGAAAAAGTTCAAGGCCAAACATACCTTGTAAAGCTATTTTCCACTTTACTTCTGATAGACTGTCTTGAATTTCGTTAGAAAGTTCAAGACCAGACTTACCTTGTAAAGCTGTACTCACTGGTACTCCTGTTCCCCAGCTGAAAAGTTCTGAATTCATGCAGTTGAATCCTTCTCAACAGTCTGTTTTACGGGAACCTTTATTACCGTGACCCGCAGTTCTGGTTCCGGAATGAGGGATCTTCCTTGCGCCGGTCCCGAGTTTTCTTGTATTTTCTCGTCCCGGATTTCAGCACCAACTCTTAAACGTGTTCTCACGACCGGCCAGGAAGAACACAACAAACCAGAATCTTCTGCGGCAAAACTTTATTGCTTACATCTTCAGGAGCCAGGAGCGCAAACCCCAAGCCCCAAAAACGAAAACCCCCCGCTTACATCTTTAGGAGCCAGAGCGCCAGCGCGCCAGAGCGCCAGAGCGCCAGAGCGCAGAGCGCAAAAGCGCAAGCAAGAGAGCGCAAGTAAGAGAGAGAATGGCGGAAACCCCGTCCCCTTTTAAGGAGAATTATCCTTCGCCTAGGACGCATCACTCCCTGATTGGCTGCAGCCCATGGCCGAGTAAAGGCAGAGTACATGTAGTGGAAAATTACTCTTGGCACATGCGCAGATTATTTGTTTACCACTTAGAACACAGCTGACAGCGCCATCTTGTGACGGCGAATGTGGGGGCGGCTCCCAACAATTATGCACATTAATTATTCTAAATATACAAACTATATTTGTACTCCAGTTCTTGACACTGTTATTAGGTTACTTCGTCTAACAAATTCATTTGTGTTTACAAACATACCTCAAATAATTTCATCCTGATAAACTCCATTGAAAATGTGGGGTAGAAAAATGCCCACTTTATTCTAAGTTGGACTAATAATAATTTCTAGATGTGTCTTAGTTAGGATAGTCAATGCTGTGAAGAGACACCAGTATGAAGGCAACTCATATAATGGGAAACATAACTGGGGATGGCTTATCGTCATGGTGAGAAGCATGGTAGCATGCAGGCAGACATGGTGCTGGAGAAGGAGCTGACAGTTCTTCAACTTGATTCAAAGTCAGGCAGAAGGAGAGTGAATATGTTTTACTGTTTTACACTGGGCAGACCTTTGAGTATATATATATATATATATATATATATATATATATATATATATGCATCCTCAAAGCCCTGTTCTGCCGCAGACCCTCTGAGCCCCTTTGTCTGTGTGGAACGGGTTTCTAGTCGCGGGTGGGCAAAGCGTCGGATGAGTGACAAACAGATGCACACAGGAGAGGTCGTGTGGAATCTGAATGTATGTTTCAAATCGAGCATCAGACTTTTTATGCAGAAGACAATAAGGAAGTTGGGTGACATATTCGCAAGGTACAAATGAGGTAACCAGAATCTTACATAAAACAGAGGAATGCAAACACAAAAGGTCTAACGGGAACCACCTGGGATAGAATTCATTGTTAACAACTGGGATCAAAAGGGCCCCCAATGGAGGAGCTAGAGAAAGTACCCAAGGAGCTAAAGAGATCTGCAACCCTATCGGAGGAACAACATTATGAACTAACCAGTACCCCAGAGCTCTTGACTCTAGCTGCATATGTATCAAAAGATGACCTAGTCGGCCATCACTGGAAAGAGAGGCCCATTGGTCAGGCAAACGTTATATGCCCCAGTACAGGGGAATTCCAGGGCCAGAAAATGGGAATGGGTGGGTGGGGGGGGGACTTTTGGGATAGCATTGGAAATGTAATTGAAGAAAATACGTAATAAAAAAAAATAGAAGAAAAAAAAAAAGGGGCTCCACCTAAGATTCGTAGAAGCCAGGGTCAAGGGCTTCGTGCTTTTGCCATAGTTCCTATTTTAGTCTATTGTATAGTCCACCTTCCCCTTAGGCCATTGTAAATACGTGTGTATGGGTGTAACTCAGCTATAGTCTTAGAAGCCAGGTGTGAGGTCTTTACTCTCCTAGGGCAAGGGCTTTCACACCCAAGTCGTGGTTCTAACGAGGGAGTTCCATTCTAGCTAACCATCTCATGAATAATGCAATACTCTAAAACCACAGCCCGATCTACTTCCTAAACCATTGTAAATTCCTGTATATGGGAGCTACTTGGCTTTTATTGATAGTGTAATACCAGAGGCTATTCTGAATGTCAGTGTCTAGCTCAAGGACGTTCTAGGACTGTTGGAACACTGGCGAAAGGCTTTAGCTATGTCAGAATTCAATCTTAAAAGGCACTTATAATAAAGACAGCATGTGGATCCATCCACTAGACTAACGCGGGAATGGAAAATTTAGAGAGCACGCCAGACTCCAGGAGCGAGTTTCCGTGAAACTCTTTTGCCTCAAGAGTAGTTTTCAAGCCTTTCGGCTTGTCAAGCTGACTCAACCAGAGCGTGTGGCACTGTTCCACCATGATACCATGATACACTTCCTCTAAAAAGGCCACACCTCCTCCAATAAGACTTCCTAATAGTGCCAATTCCTGTGGCCATGCATTCCAACATGTGAATCTATGGAAGCCATTCCTATTTAAACCTCCACAATAGTGGCAGGATAACTGAAAACAGCTCAAGGGGAAATCACATATTTGGGCTCATGGTTTCAGATAGATGTAAATTTATTGTCTCTTGAAAGGCAGAAGAGAGCAATTCTTTATAATTAATTATTTAATTTATTTTTTTACATCCCAAATGCTGCCCCTTCCTTCTTCCCTCTTTCAGATTTTCCCCCATCTCCCCATACCTTCCCCTCACTTCTGAGAGGGTGCCCCTTCTTGGCATCCCCCCACCCTGCGGCATCAAGTCTTTATAGGATTAGGCCACTGAGGCCAGACAAGGCAGTCCTCTGCTTTCTATGTGTATGTTCTTTGGTTGGTGGCTTAGTCTCTGGGAGCTCCCAGGGGTCCAGGTGAGTTGACACTGTTGGTTTTCCTATGGGGTTCTCATCTAGTGCAATTCTGTTGCACAGTTGTGTGGCAGAGTTCATTATATGACAATGGAAGCAGAATGAAAGAATAAGGGTCTGAGTCATAGCGGTTAACCTTAAAAGGCCCACCACCAGTGACCTAATACAGAGAACCAGACTGCAAACCCTCAAAGGCTCCAAACCTCCCAAAACAATGTCTCCAGATGAGCTCCAAATATTCAAACACATGGGCCTGGAGTGGGGGTGGGGTAATCTAACCTTCAACCCATAACATTATACCACTGGACCCTTCAGTCTCATGGACCACATCATAATATAATTTTTTTTATCCTTTTTCAAGAGTCCCCCTTAGTCTTCATAATCTCAACATCATCTATAACCTTTATTTCTGTGTGTCTGTGTGCATCAATGTGTGTGTTCATCTATGTGTGAGTGTGTGTGACTATGTGTATGCAAATGTGTGTGTGACTATGTGTGTGCAAATGTGTGTGTGAATGTGTGTGGTTGAATGCATGCATACCACAGCAGGCAAATGGAGGTTAGAGGACAGTTTGCCAGAGACAGTTCTCTTGATACACCAAATGGGTCCCAGGGATGAAACTCAAGGCCTTAGGCACTTTTACCCCCTCAGCCATCTCAGTAGCCCAACAGCTTCTGTTAATAGTGCTTATCACTAGCAGTCACAGGCCTCTTTTCTCTATACAACATTGTTTTAGTTAGTATCTGAAGGCATGGGTTTCAATGTGATATTTCCATACCTGACACTGACGACCTGGCAGTAGCCACTTGAAGCTGAATTTGCATCCTTATTCCAGATTCATTCACTATGTGGTATAACTGCATTGATGATGTCAGAGGTGGAAGTTTCAAGTGCATCATTTCACCAGCAATCATAGAAAATCCACCACGGAGCTCCCCACCCCCTTCTTACCCACTCATTGTAAGCATCTCACTCCCTGTGACTTCCACTACCGAGTAAGTCTAAAGTGAAATCTCTGTCCCCACTATACTAACACAGATAAAAGGCTTCACAAGTTTCTGCCACTAAAACACTTTTAAAATGATAGAGGTTATTTGTATTTAAGATTTACTCTCTATCAAGTGGCTTAGCTATACTAACTTGAATCTATCTCTAAAATGTGAACCTCTTTCTGAAATTGTCATACAAAAAATCAAAATACAGCTTGGAAGGTAAATGTCAGAGTGAACAGTTAGTCAATAAATTATTTTATAATTTTAATTTATTGTATAATATTTTACAATTTTTTTCAATATGAAAATTATTTTAGTGTTAGCCCTTTGTTTAATCTGCTTAAGTTACAACACAGTAACAGCATCGATCAGCACTATGTCAATGAGCATTATTGACCAGTGAGAGATTTATAATTTTTAAAACTTTTCAATTTCAAGTAGGCAGATGGGGGAGTACCCACATAGAGGAGAGGAAGAGGAGGGGATATGGGTCTTGTGGAGGGTCTTGGAAGGGGGATAACATCTGAAGTGTAAATAAATAAACAAACAAAAAAAGGCACTGTCTTTTCTTCAAGAACTGGCTTTTGCCTTTGGAATATTTCTTTGGTCTTTGCTCTATCACCACTAGAGGGCAGAAAAGTACAGGAAAAAAATCCATGCTAGAGATTTAAATTCTTTGTAAGTTTTCTCAAACCGCATGGAAATCATGTTTTTTCCAAACACGCTTCCCTCTTTAGCAATCAGTGAAAATAATATCATAAATAAAAGTTAAATATTTAGTATTATATGTCAAATATCAGCTAAAATATAATATATTTAACTTCACAATTTTATAAAAATTATGTTTCCCAATACATAAAATATGAATTATAATGCAAAATCATTCATAATATACACAGGATATTTAACTCATAGTGGAAAATTATGTGAATTATTACAAGAGGGACAGAAGGCAATATGATTGGATGATCCTGTGCTTGGAGATGCAGAGACCAAAGAGACAGGCTTACTTATTAGGTGATAAGGCACATTGGAAGAAAGTTGTAAAAACACCAGAAAACATATCTACAAAAAGCCTACAAATGGGGTTACAAAAAGTGATCCCATACTAGAATATCAATATTTTTCCAATTTTTACACCCCTTCCCCAACCCACCTATAAACGAACAAATAGATAAAACATTAAAACAACGTACAACCAAAGTGTATAACATGCATGCATGAAACTTTCATAATGATTAACACCTATTATTTTATATATTTAATATATTATAATAAACATGCAAACTCACTTTGGAAATCCCACTGGAGTTTTTGAGCATAATGGATCCCAGGTAAAGGCATTTGCCATCAGCTCTGAAAATCTGAGTTTCATTTTTGAGACCCACATGATTCAAGGAGAGAATCAAATCACTAAAACACTCACATTATATACATATACATACATACATATATATATATGTATATATATGTGTGTGTGTATAAGTATATGTACATATACATGCATATATATACATATATGTACAAATATATGTATATGTACATATATATGGAGAGAGAGAAACTAATGTAAATGAGAAGACTTTAAAAGTTTCAATATTTAACTGAGCCAAGCAATTTTCTTCGATTGTCCATTGTTATAATAACAAGTCTTAGAGTATTGTAGTCTGTGAAGGTGGGAGGGTCCCTATATTTTTTTTTATTTAATTCCTCAAGATGACTCTCTTAGAGCATCTTTCAAAATGTCTACTCATGAATTTAGATCTAATGCTTTTATACTTTTTGAGTCTTACTATTTACTAACTTTGTTACTAATGAATGTAGATGGTATGCTTCCATACCTTGCCTATAGTCATCAACTTCCTGAATTATTTTATTAATACTAAATACATATAAAATCTTTTATGTTCTGCATCTGTAATCATCCTTTGCAAATGATATGATTTATTCTGTGCATTTTGCAATTTTATTTCTCTTTCTATGTTTTCCCCATTTCCTGTATTGACATAAAGTGATATGATAGCATCCTAGACATGATCTATAAATGAACAGAGAAATTTACAGTCTCTTAGTATCTAGTGTAATATTTACTAAGGGTCAGGGCTGGAGAGATGGCTCAGTGGTTAAGAGCAGTCTTCCAGAGGTCCTGAGTTCAATTTCCAGCAACCACTGTGGCTCACAACCATCTGTAATGAGGTCGGATGTGTTTTAAATTAACAAATTGGACTTTAATGATCTTTTACTTATGTGGTTATTTCATCATTTTCAATAGCTTATCAATTCTATGTTACTGTGTTTGGAGGATTTAATTTATTGATGTTTTCCCAATAGCTAACATGTGAAGATGAAGGATTGGCTGACTGAATTTTCAATTTTTTTTTTAGACATAGGCATATAAAACTTTAAGTATAATTTTTTGTGTATGTCTTTAATGTCATTTTATAAGTTGTCAACATTGTGTTTCTTTATCATTTGCTTCTAATTTTCATTGTGATGGTTCTCTCATAATTTGAGACATGGTCTTCTGAAACCTAGGCTAATCATAAATTCACTATGCAGCCAGATGTAACCATGGACTTCCCAGCCTTCCTGTCTCACCTCTGTAGCTCTAGGAGCACAGGTGTGTGCCCCATGCTCAATTTTATGCAGCACTAAGGAACAAACCCAGGGTCTTACGCATGCTAGGCAAACACTCTACCAACTGAGCTTCATCCTCAGACCTCTCATGGATTCTACATAAACTTCATCTTAAATGTACTTATTAATCTGGAACTATATAGGAGCAGCTACCAATTTTAATTGGTTAAATGTTCCAAATATTTCTCTAGCACCAGGTAGTATGCTTTATTATTATTTCCCTGTATTCTATTTTAAGAATGATTGTGGTTCTGATTTATTTTTCAAAAATCAAACTCCATTTTTTTCTTATTTCTGATTCTCTTTGGTTATTGGGTTTATAAATTAACTTATTATTTGAATTTTCACCAATGCTAATTTTTCTTAGTTTGTGGTTGCAATATGTCAGCCATATAGAACATGAGGTGAATTTTCTATTAATGCTAACTTCACCATGGAGGTAAACTTTGAAAATTCTTAGGAAACCCATCTACTTGATTACATGATTGTACTTCTTCAGCAAAATTGTTAAGATTAGGCAATGCTTGCTTTTTATGGTACTGTCCTATGGTTACTGCCTGGCACTGGCCTGACCATCATCTTAGAAACACATTTTCAAGATCACAGCGGGTACAGGGTATAGGGGAGGGAGAGAGGGAGTCAGTGAACATTCACAATCCCCTCCAAGATAATCAACTGGTCACTGTCTACACAGTTATTACTCATCTTTATAAATGAAAAGCCTATTAAAAATTACTCCATCCAGATGCTAATAAAGGAAGGTTACCAAGATTTGGTGTGGCCAATGCTTTCCTGCCTGGTTGATCCCAGGAGAAATCACCAAGAACAAGTCCAAATGAGGAGATGCCTCCACTTCTGGAAGTTCAGAGAAGACAGGATTCCTAGAGGACAATCCTCTTCTGTGGCCTTAATGAAGTTTGTCAAGGTTTTCTGCTCTGAATCACAGAGGCCACCAGAAAAGCCTGACACTTTCTCATTATCCCATGGACCACATCAATCACCATTGAAAGTGATTGCTGAAAGTTGTGGCTCAACATACAATCTATGGAGGGTGGTATCTATGCCTCCCTAAGACACAGAAAATTATAGGTATTCAATAAATATTTAGTGTGTTTAATTTCATGGAAAATTAATTTATACTACATCAGGGGAACTGAGTATAAATGGTTATTAGAAAATATTTCACATGGTTAGAGATATTGTTGTGTTTCTAAATGAGCAAGGAGGCAATATAATGCTGTGGGAGGGAGCACCTGAGTAGACCAGGCCATGATGATCCCCTGGGAATCAGCTGTAAGACAGGCTTAGTATAAAGGGGAGTTTATTTGGTTAAAGGGAAGGAAACAAGGAGAAGGGACAGAAGCAGAGAAAAGAGAGGGTCAGAGAAGGATAAAAAAAGAGAGGAGAGGAGAAGGGAGGAAGAGGCTAGCCAGAAACGTGTGGGGAAGAGAGAAGATGGAGGGCAGGTGGGAGAAGAAAAGGAAGAGAGACAGATAAAGAGAAAGAGGAGTACAGAGCATCTGTCTTATGCATCTGGCTCCATAACTGACTGGCAGAGAAGCAAGCTGTTTCTAGTTTCTGGGACGAGCCTAAAGGAATTGCTAATAGATGTGTTGATAAGAAATCAACAAAAGCCAAGGCAATGTGACACCTCCAAAGCACAGTTACCCTGGAAGGCTTGGCTATCCTAACACAACCAAAACACAAGAAAATGTCCTTAAATATAATCTTATAAAGTGGATAGAGGTCTTGAAAGAGGAAATGAATAAATCTCTTAAAGAAATACAAGAAAATATGATCAAACAGATAGAGTTCTTTAAAGAGGAAACAAATCCTGTAAAGACATACAGGAAAATACAATTAAACAGGAGACGGAAATAAATAAAACTGTAAAAGACCTGAAACTGAAAATAGAAGTAATAGAGAAAACACAAACTGAGGAAATCCTGGAGATGGAAAACCTAGGGAAGAGAACAAGAACAGATGCAAACATCACCAACAGAATACAGGAGATTGAAGACAGAATATCAGGTGCAGACAATGCAATAGAAGAAAATGATATATCAGTCAAAGAAAATATTAAATCTAAAAAATTCCTGACATACAGGAAATCAGGGATACCATGGAAAGGCTTTACCTAAGATCAATAGAAATAGAAGAAGCTGAAGGGTTCCAGCTCCAAGGCTCAGAAAATATTTTCAACAAAATCACAGAAGAAAAGTTTCACATCTTAAAGAAAGAGATGCCTATAAACATACAAAAAGCTCATAGAACACCAATTAGACTGGACCAGAGAAAGAAAATCCTCCAACCATATAATAATCAAAACACAAAATTTACAGAACAAGGAAACAATATTATAAGCATCAAGGGAAAAAGGCCAGGTAACATACAAAGACAGACTTATCAGAAGTGCATCCAATTTCTCAACAGAGACTCTAAAAGGTAGAAGGTCCTGGAGAGATATAGTGCAATCTCTAAAAATTCACAGGTGCCAACTTAGACTACTATACCCAGCAAAACTCTCAATCACCATAGATGGAAGAAGAAGATATTTCAAGATGAATCCAAATTCTAATTATATCTATCTACAAAACAACTCTACAGAAAATACTAGAACAAATATTCCAACCCAAGGAGGATAACTACATCCAAGAAAACACAGAACATAAGTAATTCCATACCAGCAAAAACAAGGACAGCACACACACACACACACTAGCACCACCAACATCAAAATAACAGGAAACAATCTCTGGTCATCAACATCTCTCAACATCAACAGAATCAATTCGTCAATAAAAGGACACAGGCTAATAAAATGGATGTGAATACAAGACCCATCATTCTGCTGCGTACAAGGAACAAACCAAAGCAATAAAGATACACATTACCTCAGAGTAAAGAACTAGAAATTATTTTTTCCAAGGAAACGGACCCAAGAAGCAAGCTGGAGTAGCCATTCTAATATCTAATAAAATATTCTTTCAACCAAAATTAATTAAAAGAGAAAGGGAAAGACCCTTCACATTCATCAAAGGAAAACCTACCAAGATGATATCTCAATTATGAACGTCTATCCCACAAACACAAGAGTACCCACATTTGTAAAAGAAGCATTGCTATAGCTAAAATTGCACTTTGAACCACACACATTAATAGTGGGAGACTTCAGCACCCCACTCTCATCAACTGACAGATCATCCAGAAAAAAAACTAAACAGAGAAATAGTGAAAGTACAGACATTATGAATCAAATGGTCCTAACAGATATCTACAAAATATCTTACCCAAACACAAAGAATATTCCTTATTTACAACACTTCATGAATCCATCTCCAAAATTGACCATATAGTCACTCACAAAGAAAGCCTCAACAAATACAATAAAATTAAAATAATGTCTTATCAGACCATGATGAATTAAAGCTGAACTTCATCATCAAAAGAAACACCAGAAAGCCTAAGTGCAAGTCTACTAAATCTCATATAAGAGAAAGTGGAAAATACCCATTAACACATTGGTACAGGAGACAAGTTTCTGAAAAGAACACCAATGGTTCAGAGTATAAGATCAACAATTGATACATGGGACCTCATGAAATTTCAAAATTTCTGTAAGGCAATGGGCAGTGTCAATAGGCCAAATTGGCAGCCAACAAATTGGGAAAGGATCTTCACCAACCCTACATCTGACAGAGAACTAATATCCAAAATTTACAAAGACCTCAAAAAGTTAGACACCAACAACCCAAATAACCCAATTAATATAGGGTATAGAGCTAAACAGAGAATTCTCAAGAGAGGAATCTCAAATAGCCAAAAGGCACCCAAGAATCAATGGAGGTAATCATAGCTGTGACTCAGAACATTAGGGATGTGAAACCTGAAGAGGCCACCTCATGTAGCCAAGCAGGAACCCCAGTGGAGCAATAGAGACACCAACCCACCCACAAAACTTTCAACCCCAAATTTATCCTGTCTACAAGAAATGTAGGCATGAAAGATGGAGCAGGAACTGAGGGAATGGCCAACCAATAACTGGTCCTACTTGAGACCCATCCCATGGGCAAGCACAGATCCCTGACAATATTAATAATACTATGTTATGTTTGCAAGCAGGAGCAGGCTGTCCGCCCAGCAGCTGACTCACACAGATACAGACACTCACAGCCAAACTGTGGTTGGAGCTTGAGGACTCTTTTGAAAGAACAGCAAGAAGGATTGTGAGCTGAAGAGGATAGGAATGCCACAGGAAGCCAACATAGTCAACTAACCTGGACCCTTGGGGCTCTCAGTCTAAAGCACCAACCAAAGAACATACATGGGCTGGATCTAAGCCTCCCTACACATATGTAGCAGATGTGTAGCTTGGTCTTCATGTGGATCCCTCACAAGTGGAATGGGGACTATACCAAAAAACTGTTGCCTGTAGCATCACCCAATTAACACTACTCAATTGATCCCAGCAGCAGTGCTACTTGATACCCACCCCAATGTTCTAGGTTCCTGAATGAAAGACACATAGACACACACTTTACATTTTGATGCTAAAACAGCTCAATGGTTAGACTACTTTCTAACCTCCAAGTGGATAATTTAATCCCTTTCCAGTATTCCCTAGTTATTACTTACTAAAATCTATATTCCATTTTTGCTGCCCTAGACTCAATTATGCAGCCCTTTAGAGCTGTGTTTCCCTGGCTTCTACACTTCTACATGGTGGCTATGTTTTCCATTCCACACCTCTCAGGTTTGGTTCTCTGTCTACTGGCATGGAGGATCTCTCTCTCTCTCTCTCTCCCTCATTCCTCCTCCTCTTCCATTCCTCTTCCTCTTCCTCCTCCTCCTCCTCCTCCTCCTCCTCCTCCTCCTCCTTCCTCCTCCTTCTCCTCCTCCTCCTCCTCTTCCTCCTTATTTAGTCCCTTGCCCAGGAATCCTAAAAATCCCACCTCTGTCTCCCTTTCTAGACATTGGCCTCTGACAATTTTATTTACCAATCACAACCAACTAGGGACAGGGTTCTCTCATTGTCTTACATGCAGATGTGCAGATTTTTGTGCAATTTGGGGAACTTGGATTAGCATAATACAAGTAGCACTAGACCAAGCCCACAACATTTGCCTCTATGTGGAATATTCTGTCTGAATGGCGTTGTCTGTCATCAGTAGGAAAGGAAGCACCGAGCTTTACCGAGACTTGACGTGCCAAGATGGGGGATACCCACAGGTACACACCCACTCAGAATATAAGGAGAAGGAGGATGGGAAGAATTGTGGGAAAAGGTGACTATGAGGGGAGCAGTGAGTGGGATATAAAATGAATAAGTAAAAAAATTAAATTAAATTAGAAAATAAAATAAACCCATGTGCAGGTCACAGAACCCATTTTTTGTGCAGCCCACAACATCTCCAACTCCAGGACATCCAGCACTATCATTGTAGTGCTACAGGTACAAAGACCCACACCCATGGTATACACTGACACAGACACATAGACACACACACACACACACACACACACACACACACACACACACACATACACACACACACACACGACACAGACACACATACACATATGTTGAAAAAAATAAGTGTTTGAGAGAATTTTAAAATAAAATATTTTAAATAGTGGTAGTTGCTGTGGCTGTTAGAAATATGCCTGACCTAAAGCTGTACTAAAGAGCAATTGTGATAAAAACTGCATGGTACTAGTATAGCGACAGACAAGTAGACCAATGGAACAGAGATGAACCCACACACCTATAGTCACTTGATCTTTGACAAAGGAGCTAAAACCATCCAGTGGAAAAAAGACAGCATTTTCAACAAATGGTGCTGGCACAACTGGCAGTTATCATGTAGAAGAATGTGAATTGATCCATTCCTATCTCCTTGTACTAAGGTCAAATCTAAGTGGATTAACGAACTCCACATAAAACCAGAGACACTGAAACTTATAGAGGGGAAAGTAGGGGAAATCCTCGAAGATATGGGTACAGGGGAAAAATTCCTGAATAGAACAGCAATGGCTTGTGCTGTAAGATCGAGAATCGATAAATGGGACCTCATAAAATTGCAAAGCTTCTGCAAGGCAAAAGACACCGTCAATAAGACAAAAAGACCACCAACAGATTGGGAAAGGATCTTTACCTATCCTAAATCAGATAGAGGACTAATATCCAATGTATATAAAGAACTCAAGAAGGTGGACTCCAGAAAATCAAATAACCCCATTAAAAAATGGGGCTCAGAGCTGAACAAAGAACTCTCACCTGAGGAATACCAAATGGCAGAGAAGCACCTGAAAAAATGTTCAACATCCTTAATCATCAGGGAAATGCAAATCAAAACAACCCTGAGATTCCACCTTACACCAGTCAGAATGGCTAAGATCAAGAATTCAGATGACGCCATATCCAGAGATCCACCCCATAATCAGCATCCAAACGCTGACACCATTGCATACACTAGCAAGATTTTATCGAAAGGACCCAGATGTAGCTGTCTCTTGTGAGACTATGCCAGGGCCTAGCAAACACAGAAGTGGATGCTCACAGTCAGCTAATGGATGGATCACAGGGCTCTCAATAGAGGAGCTAGAGAAAGAACACAAGGAGCTAAAGGGATCTGCAACCCTATAGGTGGAACAATATGATGAACTAACCAGTACCCCAGAGCTCTTGACTCTAGCTGCATATGTATCAAAAGATGGCCTAGTCGGCCATCACTGAAAAGAGAGGCCCATTGGACACGCAAACTTTATATGCCCCAGTACAGGGGAACGCCAGGGCCAAAAAGGGGGAGTGGGTGGGTAGGGGAGTGGGGGTGGGTGGGTATGGGGGACTTTTGGTATAGCATTGGAAATGTAAATGAGCTAAATACCTAATAAAAATGGAAAAAAAAGAATTCAGGTGACAGCAGATGCTGGCGAGGATGTGGAGAAAGAGGAACACTCCTCCATTGTTGGTGGGATTGCAAGCTTGTACAACCACTCTGGAAATCAGTCTGGCAGTTCCTCAGAAAATTGTATGTAGTACTATGGGAGGATCCCTCAATACCTCTCCTCGGCATATATCCAGAAGGTGTTCCAACTGGTAAGAAGGACACATGCTCCACTATGTTCATAGCAGCCTTATTTATAATAGCCAGAAGCTGGAAAGAACCCAGATGCCCCTCAACAGAGGAATAGATACAGAAAATGTCGTACATTTACACAGTGGAGTACTACTCAGCTATTAAAAAGAATGAATTTATGAAATTCCTAGGCAAATGGATGGACCTGGAGGGTATCATCCTGAGTGAGGTAACCCAATCACAAAGGAACTCATACAATATGTACTCACTGATAAGTGGATAATAGCCCAGAAACTTAGGATACCCAAGATGTAAGATACAATTTGCTAAACGCATGAAACTGAAGAAAAACGAAGACCAAAATGTAGACACTTTGCCCCCTCTTAGAATTGGGAACAAAACACCCATGGAAGGAGTTACAGAGACAAAGTTTGGAGCTGTGACGAAAGGATGGACCATCTAGAGACTGCCATATCCGGGGATCCATCCCATAATCAGCTTCCAAACGCTGACACCATTGCATACACTAACAAGATTTTGCTGAAAGGACCCAGATATAGCTGTCTCTTGTGAGACTATGCTGGGGCCTAGCAAACACAGAAGTAGATGCTCACAGTCAGCTATTGGATGGATCGCAGGGCCCCCAATGGAGGAGCTAGAGAAATTACCCAAGGAGCTAAAGGGATCTGCAACCCTATAGGTGGAACAACATTATGAGCTAACCAGTACCCCAGAGCTCTTGACTATAGCTGCATATGTATCAAAAGATGGCCTAGTTGGCCATCAATGGAAAGAGAGGCCCATTGGACTTGCAAGCTTTATATGCCCCAGTACAGGGGAACACCAGGGCCAAAAAGTGGGAGTGGGTGAGTAGGGGAGTGGGGGGAGGGCATGGGGGACTTTTGGGATAGCACTGGAGATGCAAATGAAGAAAATACCTAATAAAAATATTTTAAAAAGAAATATAGAATTTAAATGACTACAAAGATATCACTAAAGGAGACCATTTGTCAAAATTCTATAATCGTTTTCAGAGTTAAAATGAGCTCAAACCACATTAGCATATTTAATGAAGCAAACTCTCCCACAGAAGTAATCACCATATACTCAGAGTTTAACCACCATGAGGTCATTTGCTAATGGATACTTATATTAAGTAAATAAATGAAATTATAAATGATAAAGAGCGAGCATCCAAATGCTAATAGAAATTTCTTTTCCTCCTATGTTTTTCTTTCAAATTTCAAAATCTATAGAAATAAAACAAAAATCATACTAGAAATGTCTACATCCCTCTTGTCCAAATAAGCCATGCTAACCTTTTGATAAGTTTGTTTTATTGTGTGTGCATGTGCTTGTGCGTGTGTGTGTGTGTGTGTCTGTGTGTGTGTTCGTGTGTGTGTGTGCGCGTGCATGCTCGTGTGTGCTTTTGTATTGTTTGTACCAGATGGTCTGAGAATTGCTTATAGAAACCATAATACTTTATCCCTATATATTTGCTAGGTTATTTTCTATTATAGCAGCAGTATCATCCTGGAAATGTATATTAATTCAATGCTCTCGATGTAAGTATGCTATTTATATGATACAGTCCATTTTAGATTTTCCAATTATGCCAATAACATCTTCTATTGCTGTTTAAAACCTTCATGTTTTCTTTATCAGATTCCAACCGATTACACATTGTCACCAGTTGCTCCATTTCTTTCCTCTGTTGATCCAGAATAGTTTCCCAATGTGTTATCATTTGTGATTTAAATAGTTTAAAAGGACCTGCCTAGGAATTTTCTGAAATATTAAAAAATACAGATATCAAAATGGTTAGATTCATTTTAAACATGCTAGATTCACTTTAAACATGCTAAGCCAGAATCCTTGATGGAGGAGACTCTGCACTTGGTGTGCCTCAACAGGATGACTGACGACAGACTCTTCTGTGACATTTACCCTCCGGCCAAAGGACACTCTAATCACAGAAGGTCAGAACACACTTCTGACCTCTGGCAACACAGCTCTCTCTTTTCTTTTTTTTTTTCTTTTCTTCTTTTTTCTTTCTTTCTTTTTTTAATTATAAAGTTTGCATTACATTACTGATCAACTACAATATTGTAACGCCTAGAGATTTTTCTGTTATAGACTCCACCAAGACTTCATTATATGTAGTTTTGAATGTCCTACTGCATGTATATGTGCTTTTTAAAAACTATGGTGAGATTGTTCCGTTATATTTTATTTGTCTTAATACCCAATATCTTAGAAAGGGACTGTATTTGGAGATAGGGTCTTTAAACTTGTGAGAGGATTAAATGGAAGTAATGAGTGGGCTCTAATCTACTGATGTAAGGAGGAAATAGAAGCCCAGCACTCACAGAAGGAAATTATATGGATATCTAGGGGCAAGAAAGTCATCTGCAGTTCAAAGAGAGAAGCCTCAGAAGTAAGTCATGGCAATACTTCAGTGCCTGGCATCCAGGCTCTGGAATTGCACAAAATACATTTCCCATGTTTAAGCTTCCAGTGAGTGGTATCCTTTGAAACAGCAACCCTAGCAAGCAAATACACACACACAGGGTGTTGTCAAAAATGACTGCTTTCCCAGTCCCTTTAAAATGGATGCTATCTTATCACAGGCATTCTGTCCAACCACTCTCTTTCTCAGAGCAGTAATCATAGATGTAAGATTCTCCATTTTGGTTGGGCATGGTGGCGCATGCCTTTAATCCCAGCACTCAGGAGGCAGAGGCAGGCAGATTTCTGAGTTCCAGGCCAGCCTGGTCTACAGAGTGAGTTCCAGGATAGCCAGGGCTACACAAAGAAACCCTGTCTCAAAAACAAAACAAAACAAAACAACAAAACAACAACAACAAAAAAAGATTCTCCACTTTGGGATTTTCTTTCTCACAGAACTTAGAGGAATCCTGAGTACTTAGCAAAGAACAATCCTCCCAGTCCGGAACTGTCTTGTTGTTTCAAAGAACTCACCCAAATAAATTACTGTTCTTAATTTATCATCTTATTTTAATTTTTTAGAACAAATTATTCCCCCTTCCCTTGTGCTTTAAAGAAATTTAAACCCTTTATGGATGTTTTTCAGAACTTAAGAATGAAAGAAAATGCAACTTACTAAATACATACATTTAAAAAGTAATCAGTTTTCTAAAAATATGCATAGTGGATTTAAAATATAAATAAAATGCCAAAACTAAATAATATGAATATTGTATTACTTGAAGGAACTGTAACACCCATTATTAATTTGTTCCTAAATGCCCAGAAAACTCAAAGCACTCCATCTGCATTCACACTCTCTTTTTGGTTTCAGAGCAGAACATACTTTCCAGTGGTAAACACTTCTTTGTGTCTTCAGGCTTGTAAATCTCAGCGTCAGTGCACCCCATCAAGATGAGAAAGTGCAGGCGGCTCCTATTCTGGGCTGTTCTGCACATGGTTTCTTGTTGCTAGCAACACACAGGAACACTGCAAAGCTGTTGGCAATGTTCCTGGGAGTCTGTTAACTAAATATGGATATCTTTTTCCTACGAGTAAAATTCTGTCAATAAATACATGTATGGTTTTAATTAGAGCCTGACTGTTATGTCACTAATGGACAAAATTAATTTAGTCCATAAATTAGCTCTAACCTTTCATAGATGTTCAACTATATATAATATTATTCTCAGGAATGGTCTATGTTGATAAAAATAACTGCTAATTGAAACTTCCAGAAAGTGGCTTCATCCACACTTATCACAATAACAAGCATTACTGTTCAGTTATCCTTTTAGACTTAGCATAATTAAAATAAAAAATATCCCACAATCTTCTTATAAATTTGAAATAATAAGAATTCTATAGTTCAAAAGATTTCAGTAACCCAATCACAAATGAACTAACCAGTACCCCCAGAGCTCCCTGGGACTAAACCACCAATCAAAGAAAACACATGGTAGGAGTCATGGCTCTATGTAGCAGAGGATGGCCTAGTAGGTCATCAATGGAAGGAGAGACCCTTGGTCCTGTAAAGGTTCTATGCACCAGTATAGGGGAATGCCAGGGCCAGGAAGCCAGAATGGGTGGGTTGGTGAGCCGGGGGAGGTGAGAGAGGATAAGAGATTTTTTGGGGGGAGGGAAAAATAGGAAAGAGGATAACATTTGAAATGTAAATAAAGAAAATAGATAATAAAAAAATTCTCATAGAGTATCCAGTACTAATTGTATCATGAATCTCTAAAACATATATGAAGGTTTTCTAATAATTTTTGATTCAAGATCTAACTCTTGGCAAGTAGCCTAACTGCAAGCATTCACCTCTCCCTTCTCTCCTCCAAATCCTAGGCAACAGTGTTGCCCCCAACTCTTAATCAGGCATCTTACTGTGATCTCTGCCCCATCTCCAATAGAGAACCCAGATATTCCTCTACAAACTTGTACCTAGATCATCCCACTGTCCCAACCCCAAGTGACAGCAGACTTGGTAGCCGAGCCTTCTAGAGAAGCAAGACAGTCAGCTGAGCAGGTAAATAGGCTCCAGATCTTCTCTCTCCCTTCTATCTCCCATATCCAACCCCCTGTCTCATCCCCAGCTCTGTAACAGATTTCCTGTTGTGGACACTTCTTACTCTCTGCCCACATTCCTAGTGGACTAAGCACATGCTTCCTGACCTCTTGTGGATCTTTACCTACAGACCAAGTTACCCACAGCCCACCCCCATTTCTTTCAGCTCCCAATACCTAAGAATACATTTTATCCAAAACCCTCTTTGGCTACACCTAACAGGATTTGAGAAGTATTTCTTACCAGGCAACACACAACATACCACAACCTCCTAAAAGCCAGAGAGGGCAGCCAAAACAAAAGGAACAAAACACCTGCCCAGCAAAGCACTTAGAATTACAATGTTGCCCTTCCAGTCAATGCCAGCACCGAGGTTCCTTGCCCACGGAGTCTCTGGACACCCACAAGGTCCTCCACAGGACCCTCCACAGGATCTTAAGACCTCTGGTGAGTGGAACACAACTTCTGCCAGGAGGCAGGTTCGAACACCAGATATCTTGGCACCTTTCCTGCAAGAGGAGAGCTTGCCTGCAGAGAGTACTCTGACTACTGAAACTAAGGAGAGATCTAGTCCAGGGCACCCTAACACACCTGAAAAGGTAGACCTGGATTTAAAAGCATATCTCATGATGATGGTAGAGGACATCAAGAAGGAATTTAATAACTCACTTAAAGAAATACAGGAGAACACTGCTAAAGAGTTACAAGTCCTTAAAGAAAAACAGGAAAACACAACCAAACAGGTAGAAGTCCTTATAGAAAAACAGGAAAACACATCCAAACAGGTGATAGAAATGAACAAAACCATACTAGACCTAAAAAGGGAAGTAGACACAATAAAAAAAACCCAAAGTGAGGCAACTCTGGAGATAAAAACCCTAGGAAAGAAATCTGGAACCATAGATTTGAGCATCAGCAACAGAATACAAGAGATGGAAGAGAGAATCTCAGGTGCAGAAGATTCCATAGAGAACATCGGAACAACAATCAAAGAAAATGGAAAATGCAAAAAGATCCTAACTCAAAACATCCAGGAAATCCAGGAAACAATGAGAAGACCAAACCTACGGATAATAGGAGTGGATTAGAATGAAGATTTTCAACTCAAAGGACCAGCAAACATCTTCAACAAGATTATTGAAGAAAACTTCCCAAATCTAAAGAAAGAGATGCCCATGAACATACAAGAAGCCTACAGAACTCCAAATAGACTGGACCAGAAAAGAAATTCCTCCCGACACATAATAATCAGAACATCAAATGCACTAAATAAAGATAGAATATTAAAGCAGTAAGGGAAAAAGGTCAAGCAACATATAAAGGCAAGCCTATCAGAATTACACCAGATTTTTCACCAGAGACTATGAAAGGCAGAAGAGCCTGGAGAGATGTTATACAGACACTAAGAGAACACAAATTCCAGCCCAGACTACTATACCCGGCCAAACTCTCAATTATTATAGATGGAGAAACCAAAGTATTCCACAACAAAACCAAATTCACACATAATCTTTCCATGAATCCAGCCCTTCAAAGGATAATAACAGAAAAAAACCAATACAAGGAAGGAAACCACGGCCTAGAAAAACCAAGAAAGTAATCCCTCAACAAACCAAAAAGAAGACAGCGACAAGAACAGAATGCCAACTTAAAAAAAAACAAAAATAAAAGGAAGTAAAAATTATTTTTCCTTAATATCTCTTAATATCAATGGACTCAATTCCCCATTAAAAAGACATAGACTAACAGACTGGCTACACAAACAGGACCCAACATTCTGCTGCTTACAAGAAACCCATCTCAGGGAAAAAGACACACACTACCTCAGAGTGAAAGGCTGGAAAACAAATTTCCAAGCAAATGGTCTGAAGAAACAAGCTGGAGTAGCCATTCTAATATTGAATAAAATCGAGTTCCAACCCAAAGTTATCAAAAAAGACAAGGAGGGACACTTCATACTCATCAAAGATAAAATCCTCCAAGAGGAACTCTCAATTCTGAATATTTATGCTCCAAATGCAAGGGCAGCCACATTCATTAAAGAAACTTTAGTAAAGCTCAAAGCACACATTGCATCTCACACAATAATAGTGGGAGACTTCAACACACCACTTTCATCAAAGGACAGATTGTGGAAACAGAAACTAAACATGGACACAGTGAAACTAACTAAAGTTATGAAACAAAAGGACTTAACAGAAATCTACAGAACATTTTATCCTAAAACAAAACAATATACCTTCTTCTCAGCACCTCATGGGACCTTCTCCAAAATTGATCATATAATTGGTCACAAAACAAGCCTCAACAGATACAAAAATATTGAAATTGTCCCATGCATCCTATCAGACCACCATGGACTAAGGCTGATCTTCAATAACAACATAAATAATGGAAAGCCAACATTCACGTGGAAACTGAACACCATTCTTCTCAATGATAACTTGTTCAAGGAAGGAATAAAGAAAGAAATTAAAGCCTTTCTAGAGATTAATGAAAATGAAGCCACAACATACCCAAACCTATGGGACACAATGAAAGCATTTCTAAGAGGGAACCTCATAGCTCTGAGTGCCTCCAAAAAGAAACTAGAGAGAGCACACACTAGCAGCTTGACAACACACCTAAAAGCTCTAGAAAAAAAGGAAGAAAATTCACCCAAGAGGAGTAAACGGCAGGAAATAATCAAAGTCAGGGGCAAAATCAACCAAGTGGAAACAAGAATAACTATTCAAAGAATCAACCAAATGAGGAGCTGGTTCTTTGAGAAAATCAACAAGATAGATAAACCCTTAGCTAGACTCACTAGAGGGCACAGGGACAGCATCCTAATTAACAAAATCAGAAATGGAAAGGGAGACATAACAACAGATCCTGAAGAAATCCAAAACACCATCAGATCCTTCTACAAAAAGCTATACTCAACAAAACTGGAAAACCTGGATGAAATGGAAAAATTTCTACACAAATACCAGGTACCAAAGTTAAATCAGGATCAAGTTAACGATCTAAACAGTCCCATATCCACTAAAGAAATAGAAGCAGTTATTAATAGTTTGCCAAACAAAAAAAAAAGCCCAGGACCAGATGTGTTTAGTGCAGAGTTCTATAAAACCTTCAAAGAAGATCTAATTCTAGTTCTGCACAAACTATTCGACAAAATAGAATTTAGAAGGTACTCTACCCAACTCATTCTATGAAGCCACAATTACTCTGATACCTAAACAACAGAAAGATCCAACAAAGACAGAGAACTACAGACAAATTTCCCTTATGAATATCGATGCAAAAATACTCAATAAAATTCTTGCTAACAGAATCCAAGAACACATTAAAACAATCATCCATCCTGACCAAGTAGGCTTTATTCCAGGGATGCAGGGATGGTTTAATATATGGAAATCCATCAATGTAATCCATTATATAAACAAATTCTAAGACAAAAACTGCATGATCATCTCCTTAGATGCTGTAAAAGCATTCGACAAGATCCAACACCCATTCATGATAAAAGTCTTGGAAAGGTCAGAAATTCAAGGCCCATACCTAAACATGATAAAAGCAATCTACAGCAAACCAGTAGCCAACATCAAAGTAAATGGTGAGAAGCTGGAAGCAATCCCACTAAAATCAGGGACTAGACAAGGCTGCCCACTTTCTCCCTACCTATTCAACATTGTACTTAAAGTCCTAGGCAGAGCAATTCGACAACAAAAGAAGATCAAGAGGATACAAATGGGAAAAAAAGAAGTCAAAATATCACTTTTTGCAGATGATATGATAGTATATATAAGTGACCCTAAAAATTCAACCAGAGAACTCCTAAACCTGATAAACAGCTTTGGTGAAGTAGAGGGATATAAAATTAACTCAAACAAGTCAATGACCTTTCTGTACACAAGGGATAAACAGGCTGAGAAAGAAATTAGGGAAACAACACCCTTCTCAGTAGTCACAGATAATATAAAATAACTTGGCATGACTCTAACTAAGGAAGTGAAAGATCTGTATGATAAGAACTTCAAGTCTCTGAAAAAAAGAAATTAAAGAAGATCTCAGAAGATGGAAAGATCTCCCATGCTCATGGATTGGCAGTATCAACATTGTAAAAATGGCTATCTTGCCAAAAGCAATCTACAGATTCAGTGCAATCCCCATCAAAATTCCAACTCAATTCTTAAATGAATTAGAAAGAGAAATCTGTAAATTCATCTAGAATAACAAAAAACCTAGGATAGCAAAAACTCTTCTCAAGGATAAAAGAACCTCTGGTGGAATCACCATGCCTGACCTAAAGCTTTACTACAGAGCAATTGTGAGAAAAACTACATGGTAATGGTATACTGACAGACAAGTAGACCAATGGAACAGAATTGAAGACCCAGAAATGAACCCACACACCTATGGTCACTTGATCTTTGAGAAGGGAGCTAAAACCATCCAGTGGAAGAAAGACAGCATTTTCAACAAATAGTGCTGGCACAACTGGTGGTTATCATGTAAAAGATTGCGAATTGATCCATTCCTATCTCCTTGTACTAAAGTCAAATCTAAGTGGATCAAGGAACTCCACATAAAACCAGAGACACTAAAACTTACAGAGGAGAAAATGGGAGAAAGCCTTGAAGATATGGGCACAGGGGAAAATTCCTGAATAGAACTGCAATGGCTTGTGCTGTAAGATCAAGAATTGACAAATGGGACCTCATAAAACTGCAAAGCTTCTATAAGGCAAAAGACACCGTCAATAAGACAAAAAGACCACCAACAGATTGGGAAACAATCTTTACCTATCCTAAATCAGATAGGGGACTAATGTCCAATATATATAAGGAACTCAAGAAGGTAGACTCCAGAAAATCAAATAACCCCATTAAAAAATAGGGCTCAGAGCTAAACAAAGAATTCTCACCTGAGGAATACTGAATGGCTGAGAAGCACCTGAAAAACTGTTCAGCATCCTTAATCATCAGAGAAATGCAAATCAAAACAACCCTGAGATTCCAAATTCAGGTGACAGCAGATGCTGGTGAGGATGTGAAGAAAGAAGAACACTCCTCCATTGTTGGTGGGATTGCAAGCTTGTACAACCACTCTGGAAATCAGTCTGGTGGTTCCTCAGAAAATTGGACATAGTCCTATCAGAGTATCCCACAATACCTCTTCTGGGCATATATCCAGAAGATGTCCCAACCAGTAAGAAGGACACATGCTCCATTATGTTCATAGCAGCCTTTTTTATAATAGCCAGAAGTTGGAATGAACCCAGATGCCCCTCAACAGAGGAATGGATACAGACTATATGGTACATTTACACAATGGAGTACTACTGAGCTATTAAAAAGAATGAATTTATGAAATTCTTAGGCAAATGGTTAAATGTGGAGGACATCATCCTGAGTGAGGTAACACAATCACAAAAGAACTCAAATGATATGTACTCACTGATAAGTGGATAATAGCCCAGAAACTTAGAATACCCAAGATATAAGATACAATTTGCAAAACACATGAAACTGAAGAAGAATGAAGACCAGAGTGTGGACACTTTGCCCCTTCTTAGAATTGGGAACAATCACCCATGGAAGGAGTTACAGAGACAAAGTTTGGAGCTGAGACAAAAGGATGGACCATCTAGAGACTGCCATATCCAGGGATCCATTCCATAATCAGCCTCCAAACGATGACACCATTGCATACACTAGCAAGAGTTTGCTGAAAAGACCCTAATATAGCTGTCTCTTGTGAGACTAGGCCGGGGCCTAGCAAACACAGAAGTGGATGCTTACAGTCAACTATTGGATGGATCACAGGGCCCCCAATAGAGGAGCTAGAGAAAGTATCCAAGGAGCTAAAGAGATCTGCAACCCTGTAGGTGCAACAACATTATGAACTAAGCAATACCCCGGAGCTCTTGACTCTAGCTGCATATGTATCAAAAGATGACCTAGTCGGCCATCACTGGAAAGAGAGGCCCATTGGACATGCAAACTTTATATGCCTCAGTACAGGGGAACGCCAGGGCCAAAAAAGTGGGAATGGATGGATAAGGGAGTGGGGGGGGTATGGGGGACTTTTGGGATAGCATTGGAAATGTAATTGAGGAAAATACGTAATAAAAAAATTAAAAAAAAAAAAAGATTTACAAGGTTTCCAAACACAAATGCTTAGATTCCAGTATAAAAATACAATCAATAAGAGCCAGGGCAGTTTGTCTCCAATAAAACCCCACAACCTTACTACAGTAAGTCTTGAGAGTTGCCACATAGCTGAAGAAAAGAACAGGACCTTAAAATAACCTCTATGAATATCAGAAAGTGGAAACAAGTAAAATCTCTCAAAGAAATCTATGAAAACACAAACAAATAGTAAAGGGAAAATGAATAGAAAGAGTTTACGATCTGAAAGTAAATATAATCAATAACGAAACCCAAACTGACAGACCTCTGAATTCAAATAGGAACCTCAGAAGCAAGATTCACCCATAGAATACAAGATGTAGCCGGGTGTGGTGAAGCACGCCTTTAATCCCAGCACTTGGGAGGCAGAGGCAGGTGGATTTCTGAGTTCGAGGCCAGCCTGGTCTAAAAAGTGAGTTCGAGGACAGCCAGGGCTACACAGAGAAACCCTGTCTCAGGGAAAAAAAAAAAAGAATGCAAGATGTAAGACAGAATCTCAAACATTGAGGACACAATAGAAAATGTGGTAGATAAATGAAAGAAAGTGTTAAATTAAAAAAAAAAAATCATGATGCAAAGCATCCAGTAAATCTGGGACAGTATGAAGAGACCAAATCTAAGAATAATCGGATTAAAGGAAAAAAAAAAAAAACAAAACAAGGTTAAAGGCACAGTAAATATTTTTAACAGGTTATAAAAAAAAAATTCCCTAGGCTAAGAAAGGAAATACCTATCAAGGTACAAGAAGCATACAGAATGCCTAATAGATTGTAACTGAAAAGAAAGTTATCTCTGGCATATATTAATCAAAATACTAAATGTATGGAACAAAGAAAGAACATTAAATGAGGCAGGAGGGGAAGACCAAGTAACATATAAAGGCAGACTATTTTGATTAAAATTTGACTTTTCAATCGAGACTCTGAAGCCCAGAAGGGCATGGGCAGATGTGTGACATACTCCAAATGCCAACCCAGACTAAGATACACCGCAAAACTTTAAATCACAGTATTTCTCCAGAATAAAACTTTCTATAATAAAACCAAATTTAAGCAATATATATCTAAAATTCCTGCCCTACAGAAGGAAAATTCCAACTTAAAGAGGTTAACTATAACCATGAAAACAAGGGGAATAAATTATAAATCTTAGACTACCAAGGACAAAAGAGGGGATCTCTCTCTCTCTCTCTCTCTCTCTCTCTCTCTCTGTCACACACACACACACACACACACACACACACACACACCACCACCACCACCACCGCTGCTGCTGTCGCCTGTAACTACCACCACCACCAAAATAAGAAAAATTAACAAACGATGTTCATTGGATTTCTCAACATCAGTAGTCTCAATTTGTCAATAAAAAGACACAGATTAACAGACTAGATTACAAAACAGGATTCATCCTGCTGCATCCAAGAAACACACCTTAGCATCAAAGATGTACAAAACTTCAGGGGTTAAGGAAGGAAAAAGATAATCCAAACAAATGAACCTAAAGAGCAAGTTGGTATAGCTATGTTAATATCTGAAAATATAGACCAAACCAAAGCTTATCAGAAGCGATAGGGAGGGCTGCTACATACTCTTCTAAGGGAAAATCCTCTAAGAGAACAGTGCAATTCTTAACATCTATTCCCCAAAACCAAGGGCACCCACGTTCATAAAAGAAACACTATTAGTGCTCAAATCAAATAGAGAGCCTCGCACACTGATGGTCGGAGACTTCAGTACACTACTCTCACCAATGGACAGGTCATCCAGCTAAAAACTAAACAGAGAAATTCTGAAGCTAATAGACATGATAAACCAAATGAACTTAAAAGATATTTACAGAACATGTTACTCTCTTCTCAGTACCTAATGAAACTTTCTCCAAAATTGACCACATACCCAGCGCAAAAAAAATTTTAACAGATACAAGAAAATTGAAATAACACCTGAAACTAAGAAGAAAATGTAAATAACTTGATCCTACCTGAACACCTCAGCCTGATGTATCTCAACATCAGAAATAGCAGCAAGCCTGCAAGCTCATAGAAACTGAACAACTCATTACTGAATTTAAAAAGGTGTCAAGACAGAAATTAAAAAAGAAATTATAGACTTTCTAGAAAGTAACAAACATTAATACACAATATACCTATACTTATGGGGCATCTTGAATATAGTTTTAGGAAGCAAATTCATAGATATAAGTACCTAAAAATAAAAAATTGAACAAGTTTTCTTTTCTTTTCTCTCTCTCTCTCTCTCTCTCTCTCTCTCTCTCTCTCTCTCTCTCTCTCTCTCTCTCTCTTTTTCTTTCTTTCTTATTTTTTTTTTTGAGACAGGGTTTCTCTATACAGCCCTGGCTGTCCTGGAACTCAACCAGAGATCCTCAACCAGACAATATGCAAAGAGTAAGAGTCCTTGGAACAGTCATCCCTAAATGTGATGTTATGTCTCCATTATGCGCTGGGGAAGAGGAGGAAGAAAGACTGTAAAAGTCAGAGGGATGGAGGACATCAAGAAAACTCAAACTTCTAAGCCCAATGGGACCAATGTACCTGACAGAGACTGAGGCACCATGCACAGGACCTGCATAGCTCTGCACCAGACCTAGAGGGGTCCTAGATCAGAAAGGAGAAGTGGGTCTTCATCACTAACCCAGAAGCAATCTCCAATTAATAACCACTTGCAAATAAGTATTTAGTTTCATCCCAGGGATACCCACTTGGCAAACAACTCTTAAGGGTAAGCCACATGTCCCTGCCCCCCCCCCCCCAGTAGATGGCCAACAGAAAACAAACTCACCTCAAACAACTTTGGAGGTTCCTTATCTCATGATGAAGTATCCAGTCTTTTCCTTTTAAAATTGTATCATATTTATTTTTATTGTATTGTATTTTTTTCTCTCTTTTGCTCTAAGTTCCTTTGCATATATATTATGGCTTCCACCTCAGTGTTTTAATAGGATTCCTTAGTGTTTGAACAAGTGAGTCTCTGTGTCTCCATCTGTTTCTTGTACTTTCCCTTGGCTCTATTCCTTCTGTTTGTTTTTCTTATTCCATTGTGCTTGATTTTATTTGATTTGATTTGATGTGATTTTTTTTTCTTACAGAATTGTTGATTTTCTAATGAAAAACAGAAATGAGGTAGATCTGGGTAAGAGAGGATCTGTAAGGGAGAACTGGGAGTAGTAGAGGAAAGACAAACTCTAATCAACAAATACTGTATGCTTAAAGAAAAGAATCTATATTCAATACAGTGGAAAAAGAAAACCTTTTTAGAATCATATACTTTCTTGAAATAAAGCAAATGAATTTCAGTTAATATTATTTAAAATTGAAACAATTAACAGTTAGTTCTGGAGTTGTTAAGAATTAATAAATCAAGATTACTTGTATAATTACCTTGAAGTGACTTTGTAATTTGACTTAATGGGAGCTGTTATTGTTATTTTGCTAAATGGTCATGTTGTCATACTGTCTTCTCAATATTACGTTTATACCCAATATGTCAGCTGCTCTCAACACAAACGGATAATTTATACCTATAACTTAAATATGTTCCTCCTCCAAGTAACCTCTAGTTTCAACCTAATTGACCTCTAGTTTCAACTCTCTCTATATTTCTTGGACTAAATTATAAAATTGCAAAATTTATACTAAGTGAAAATAATCCCAACTATCCTTCCTTGAAATATAAGAACAAAGGTGAAGACTTATGCGACTCAAGCTCAATAGCAAACTACAGTTGTCAATGCAGCTTAATATTGGTATGAAACTAGGTAATTATGTCAAGTAATCAGAGAATAGTCCACAGATAGTTCTGTACACTGCTAATGGATTTTTGAAAAATATTCTAAGATAATAGAATAAACAGCCTTTTTTAGATAAAAGGTTCTTTGGATACTGGTTAAGTAGTCAAAATATTAAACTTTTTTTTACAATTATACTATTTATCTTTATACTATATATTGTATTCTTACAAATATATTATATATAAATATGTGTATTAAGATGAGTCATAGACAAAATTATAAAGGCTGGAATCATCAATCTTTAAAACCCTTTCAGCCTCGTGACTTCAGGTTTACGTGTCAGGTTGTATCCCTGGAATGAATATGCTGAAGTCCTCGCCTCCAGAAACTGTGACTGTTACTGTGTTTGACCACACAATCTGTTCAGAATTAATTAGTCAAGCAAAATGAGGTCATCTTGTAATACTGTGAGCTCAAGTCCAGTATGACTAGGTCTTTAGGACAAGATAGACATACAGAGGGAAAAATTAACACTTAGTCAAGAATGTTAGTAGAATGTGGTCTGGCCACCATTAGAAGCCAGGAGAGCAACAGGAAACAGGATGCCTTTCAGAACCTCCAGATCATAACCCTGAGAGCAGGCTTTAAAACTTAGTTTGCAAAACTGTGAGGGAATAATGTTTTATATGTGTGTGTGCGTGTGCATGTGTGTGTGTGTGTGTGTGTGTGTGTGTGTGTGTAATCCAGAACTAGAGTACTCCTCAGAGTTGAGCAGATATGCTACAAAATTAAACTGACAAGACTGATCATGTGGTAAGATGGTCACCACCATGGATCATTAGTGCATGAAATGGAAACCACAGTGAGGTGGTTTACACCCACTAGAGTTGATGGTATCAGGTGACAGTCATGGTGGAAGCTGCCTGTACCTCTCAAGCCTCTACTGACACACAAAGGTAGCAAGGAGACCGGGCATATTTCAAGACCTCTGTGGAAGGTCTGAAGCCATGTAGAATACTGAATCCTATACAGTTGATGTTTGTTTGTTTCCTACAGAGTCCAGTGACAAAGTATAATTTTACAAATTAGGCACAATAAAAATTTCCCAGCTAATTATAAAATAGAACATTAATAGTAAGAAACTGTGAATGTAGACCCTCTCTCAAAGCATCACATTGTCCTGCAGAGCTTTGGAACATGGCTGTGTGATTAATATCTTTTATGGAGAATTTTTAGCATTTTACTTTTCAAAAAGCACTTTATAAGTTGTCTATGATACATCCACAGTTTTGTCTTTTCATCTCCCGATGTCATTGCATCACATCTCCTGAGGTATTACAAAGAAAAACATGAAGATTTTCTTAAACGTAAGCACTGCAATACATAAGTGATTCATAGGTGGGTAGTGTGTGCAGCACAGAATGCCGGACAAAGGGATGATTCACATTCCAGGCAGGACAGAGCAGAATGACCTGAGATTTCATCACACTGTGCAGAATGCCTTAGAAACTGTTTATTTCCCTTTAATAGTTTCTAGATTGAAAGTAAATGTCATGGAAGTTAGAGGACTCATATAATATTTTGGAAAATACAGTAGATTATAAAACTAAACGAATGCTCTTATATGAAGTAATTTTGTGTCAAGAGAAATGAAAATATACATTATCAAAAGTAGCTTACTGGCCAAAGAAGTTTTTGTCACAATTGTTAGAACCTATATAACCCTTACTATACAGACTGAGTCTCATAAGCAGTGACTTCTACAAAATACTCAAGGACAACAGCTCAAGATTAAGATGTCAACAGAGTCATTTCTTCTAAGGACATCTGTCCTAAAACTGAAGATGTCTGTCCTCTCCCCCGTGTTCACACAGTGCTGCCTCCCAACACTCTGTGCATGTGTGTGCGTGTGCATGCACATGCACATGCATGTGCACACACACTTTCCTATGTTAACAAATATCTTCCTTTTAAAACAATAATATTCAATATCAGATTAGGGCCAATATGAAATATTTTATTTTCACTTACATTGTTAAAGATTTTATCTCTAAATACACTAATATCTTAAGGTGTTAGGTGATGCAACTCCAGTTATTAAATTCATACCATAAACTAAGTGACCACTGATTAAATTCTGTATGTCAGTTTGACTGGGTTATGATACCCAGCCATTTGTTGAAACATTAAGTTAGATATTACTATGGAAGCCTTCTAGTGTAAGTGAGTTTACAATCAGTTGAGTCTTAGTAGAGTATCCTCTACAATGTGTGGTATTCATTTATTCAGTAGGGGACTTACAAAAAAAATCTAAAGACTCCAGACAAGGCATAATTTCCCTGGTGACTATCACAAAGATAAAATCCCTGAGTTCACAGTTCTCCTGTCTTACAGCAGCCTAAACTTTAACCTGAACTTCCCATGTGTAGCAGGGCCCTATGGATGCTAACATTTTTGGCCCCTCAGCCATGAGTCACTTTGAAAGAAGCTTGCAAACTCAATCCTATCAACATTGTTTTCTTTGAAAGAAAAATCTGAACAATATGGTCATATAATGAAAAGTATTCAGTTATCAGAAGGACAGAATACTCCTAAAAACATGAATAAATCTGACTTTCTATATTGAGTAGAAAGAAATGTCAGAGAGGTAATATGTACATTCTATCCCTCAGTTTCTTGCAGGTCCTAGTCAGGGCAGAATTTGCTGGCAATGACAGAGACAAGAAAATTGGTGTCACCTGCAGTAGAGGAGTGAGGATGAATAGGCACTGGAAATGGACAAGAGAAAAATAACTCCCTGGAGCATTCTGGGACTGTGCTATACCTGGTTTAGACTGGTAGTTAAATGAGGGTGCATCTTTGTCCAGTCTCAGAGAAATGAACAGTGCTTAAGTAAGCATTTCATTCTTTGAAAATACTGTATGTGTTCTTTAAAAGATTATAAAAAGTAACATGGGCCTACAATTTTATACTAGATAAGTATTTTGTTTAAAAATATGATTGTTTTATCAAATAAGTGACTTTCTGTAACAAAATATATTCATGATTGATTTAATGTCAGCTCTTACTTCCACCTTGGATTTTCATTCTTTGTCCTGACTGAACTGATTAACCAGTAGAGGGCATCCTCCATTCATAAGCATTATGAGACCATGGTGATAAATTCACCACCACCACCCCTAATCAGGTTTAATATAAATAAACAGTGAAGTAACAGTTATAAATAATTTTTTAGCCAATGATTTTAGTTAAAAATTTAGTATATTAGCTATATGCCAATTCAATTGAATTATAAATTCCTCATAGACTAAGGCCCCATGTCTCCACAAATATTTAAGATTTACTGAATATACCTATTTGTCAATTTCTTTTGTAAATGAATAAGATTTTTCATTTGGTTTTGCTGGAAAATGTCAATTTTATCTATCCCCAAGAGATATCCAATACCATACCACTAAGTAATTTATGATTTAACCTTAGGTTTCTAGATGGATTGAATTTGTTTTGATGCTTTCCTGGGTGAAAATGACAGTATTAATTTTAACATATTGGATATGTATATACATATATGTGTGTGTGTGTGTGTGTGTGTGTGTGTGTGTGTGTGTGTGATGATGATGATAAACAAGTATTTTTTTTGAAAAGCCAAAATAGACAAATGAAGAGCAGATGGAGAAAGAGAATGTATCTGCCAGAGGAGAGGTATTCGCCTCACCCAGGAGGACTTTCTTGGTTCCCAGGTTCCTCTGACACTAGTCTGCACAGGTGAGAGTATGGACTACAGAAGCTAACAGCTTCTGGGACAGGCCCTGTGTTGGGCCTTCATCTTCTGCCAGGAGGCAGGTCTGAATGCCAGATATCTGTGCACCTTCCCTGCAAGAGGAGAGCTTGCCTGCAGAGAGTGCCTTGACCACTAAAACTCAGGAGAGAGCTAGTCTCCCAGGTCTGCTGATAGAGGCTAACAGAATCACAAGAGGAATAAGCTGTAACCAAAGACAACTATAACAACTAACTCCAGAGATTAACAGATGGCGAAAGGCAAATGTAAGAATCTTACTAACAGAAATCAAGACCACTCACCATCAATAGAATGCAGCACTCCCACCTCACCCAGTCCTGGGAACCCCAACACACCCGAAAAGCTAGACCCGGATTTAAAAGCATATCTCATGATGATGGCAGAGGACATCAAGAAGGACTTTAATAACTCACTTAAAGAAATACAGGAGAACACTGCTAAAGAGTTACAAGTCCTTAAAGAAAAACAGGAAAAGACATCCAAACAGGTGATGGAAATGAACAAAACCATGCTAGACCTAAAAAGAGTAGACACAATAAAGAAAACCCAAAGTGAGGCAAGGCTGGAGACAGAAACCCTAGGAATGAAATCTGAAAACATAGATGCGAGCATCAGCAACACAATACAAGAGATGGAAGAGAGAATCTCAGGTGCAGAAGATTCCATAGAAAACATCGGGACAACAATCAAAGAAAATGCAAAATGCAAAAAGACCCTAACTCAAAACATCCAGGAAATCCAGGACACAATGAGAATACCAAACCTACAGATAATAGGAATAGATGACAATGAAGATTTTCAACTTAAATGGCCAGCAAATATCTTCAAAAAATTATAGAATAAAACTTCCCAAACCTAACGAAAGAGATGCCCGTGAACGTACAAGAAACCTACAGAACTCCAAAAAGACTGGACCAGAAAAGAAATTCCTCCTGACACATAATAATCAGAACAAAAAATGCACTAAATAAACATAGAATATTAAAAGCAGTAAGGGTAAAAGGTCAAGTAACATATAAAGGCAGGCCTATCAGAATTACACCAGACTTTTCACCAGAGACTATGAAAGCCAGAAGATCCTGGACAGATGTTATACACACACTAAGAGAACACAAATGCCAGCATAGGCTACTATGCCCAGCCAAACTTTCAATTACCATAGATGGAGAAACAAACGTATTCCACGACAAAACCAAATTCACACATTGCCTTTCCATGAATCCAGCCATTCAAAGGATAATAACAGAAAAAAACCAATACAAGGACGGAAACCAAGTCTTAGAAAAAGCAAGAAAGTAATCCTTAAACAAACTTAAAAGAAGACAGCCACAAGAACAGAAGGCCAAAATTAACAACAAAAATAATAGGAAGCAAAAATTACTTTTCCTTAATATCTCTTAATATCAATAGACTCAATTCCCCAATAAAAAGACATAGACTAAAAGACTGTCTACACAAACAGGACCCAACATTTTGCTGCTTACAGGAAACCCATCTCAGGGAAAAAGACAGACACTACCTCAGAGTGAAGGGCTGGAAAACAATTTTCCAAGCAAATGGTCTGAAAAAACAATCTGGAGTAGACATTCTAGTATCGAATAAAATTGACTTCCAACCCAAAGTTATCAAAAAAGACAAAGAGGGACACTTCATACTCATCAAAGATAAAATCCTCCATGAGGAACTCTCAATTCTGAATATCTATATTCCAAATGCAAGGGCAGCCACATTCATTAAAGAAACTTTAGTAAAACTCAAAGCACATATTGCACCTCACACAATAATAGTGGGAGACTTCAACACATCACTTTCATCAATGGACAGATCGTGGAAACAGAAACTAAACAGGGACACAGTGAAACTAACAGAAGTTATGAAACAAATGGATTTAACAGATGTCTACAGAACATTTTATCCTAAAAGAAAAGGATATACCTTCTTCTCAGCAACTCATGGTAACTTCTCCAAAATTGACCATATAATTGTTCACAAAACAATACTCAACAGATACAAAAATATTGAAATTGTCCCATGCATCCTATCAGATCACCATGGACTAAGGCTGATCTGCAATAACAGCATAAATAATAGAAAGCCAGCATTCACGTGAAAACTGAACAACACTCTATTCAATGATACCTTGGTCAAGGAAGGAATATAGAAAGAAATTAAAGACTTTTTAGAGTTTAATGAAAATGAAGCTCCAATATACCCAAACTTATGGGACATAATGAAAGTATGTCTAAGAGGAATATTCATAGCTCTGAGTGCCTCCAAAAAGAAACTAAAGAGAGCCCACAATAGCAGCTTGACAACACACCTAAAGCTCTAGAACAAAAGGAAGTAAATTCACCCAAGAGGAGTAGTTGGCAGGAAATAATCAAACTCATGGGCGAAATCAACCAAGTGGAAACAAGAAGAACTATTCAAAGTATCAACCAAATGAGGAGCTGGTTCTTTGAGAAAATCAACAAGATAGATAAACCCTTAGTCAGATTCACCAGAGGGCATAGAGACAGCATCCTAATTAACAACATCAGGAATGAAAAAGGAGACATAACAACAGATCCTGAAGAAATCCAAAACACCATCAGATCTTTCTACAAAAGGCTATACTCAACAAAATTGGAAAACCTGGATGAAATGGACAAATTTCTAGACAGATACCAGGTACCCAAATTAAATCAGGATCTGGTCAATGATCTAAACATTCCTATATCCCCTAAAGAAATAGAAGCAGTCATTAATAGTCTCCCAACCAAAAGAAGTCCAGGACCAGATGGGTTTAGTGCAGAGTCCTATC
This sequence comes from Mus musculus, assembly GCF_000001635.26. Classification (NCBI taxonomy): domain Eukaryota; kingdom Metazoa; phylum Chordata; class Mammalia; order Rodentia; family Muridae; genus Mus; species Mus musculus. The sequence goes on along the minus strand of NC_000067.6, from coordinate 144,350,038 downwards.
AGACCTTCAAAGAAGATCTAATTCCAGTTCTTCACAAACTATTCCATAAAATAGAAGCAGAAGGTACTCTACCCAATTCATTCTATGAAGCCACAATTAGTCTGATACCTAAGCCACAGAAAGACCCAACAAAGATAGAGAATTTCACACCAATTTGCCTTATGAATATCTATGAAAAAATCCTCAATAAAATTCTTGCTAACCAAATCCAAGAACACATCAAAAAAATCATCCATCCTGACCAAGTAAGTTTTATTCCAGGGATGCAGGGATGGTTTAATATACAAAAATCCATCAACGTAATCCACTATATAAACAAACTCAAAGACAAAAACCACATGATCATCTCGCTAGATGCTGAGAAAGCATTTAACAAGATCCAACACCCATTCATGATAAAAGTCTTGGAAAGATCAGGAATTCAAGGCCCATACCTAAACATGATAAAAGCAATCTACAGCAAACCAGTAGCCAACATCAAAGTAAATGGTGAGAAGCTGGAAGCAATCCCACTAAAAACAGGGACTAGACAAGGCTGCCCACTTTCTCCCTACCTATTCAATAAAGTACTTGAAATTCTAGTCAGAGCAATTCGACAACAAAAGGAGATCAAGGGGATACAAATTGGAAAGGAAGAAGTCAAAATATCAGTTTTTGCAGATGATATGATAGTATATATAAGTGACCCAAAAAATTCTACCAGAGAACTTCAAAACCTGATAAACAGCTTCAGAGAAGTAGCTGAATATAAAATTAACTCAAACAAGTCAATGGCCTTACTTTCCACAAAGGATAAACAAGCGGAGAGAGAAATTAGGGAAACAACATCCTTCACAATAGTCACAAATAATATAAAATACCTCGGCGTAACTCAAACAAGGAAGTGAAAGATCTGTACGATAAGAACTTCAAGTCTCTGAAGAAAGAAATTAAAGCAGATCTTAGAAGATGGAAATATCTCCCATGCTCATGGATTGGCAGTATCAATATAGTAAAAATGGCCATCTTACCAAAAGCAATCTACAGATTCAATGCAATCCCCATCAAAATTCCAACTCAGTTCTTCAACTAATTAGAAAGGGCAAGTTGCAAATTCATCTGGAATAACAAAAAACCTAGGATAGGAGAAACTCTTCTCAAGGATAAAAGAACCTCTGGTGGAATCACCATGCCTGACCTAAAGGTGTACTACAGAGCAATTATGATAAAAACTACAGGGTACTGGTATAGTGACAGACAAGTAGACCAATGGAATAGAATTGAAGACTCAGAAATGAACCCACACACTTATGGTCACTTGATCATTGACAAGGGAGCTAAATCCATCCAGTGAAAAAAAGACAGCATTTTCAATAAATGGTGCTGGCACAACTGGTGGTTATCATGTAGAAGAATGTGAATTGATCCATTCCTATCTCCTTGCACTAAAGTCAAATCTAAGTGGATCAAGGAACTCCACATAAAACCAGAGACACTCTAACTTATAGAGGAGAAAGTGGGGGAAAGCCTCGAAGATATGGGCACAGGGGGAAAATTCCTGAATAGAACAGCAATGGCTTGTGCTGTAAGATGGAGAATCGACAAATGGGACCTCATAAAATTGCAAAGCTTCTGTAAGGGAAAAGACACCATCAATAAGACAAAAAGGCCACCAAGAGATTGGGAAAGGATCTTTACTTATCCTAAATCAGATAGGGGACTAATATCCAATATATATAAAGAACTCAAGAAGGTGGTCTCCAGAAAATCAAATAACCCCATTAAAAAATGAGACTCAGAGCTAAACAAAGAAGTCTCACCTGAGGAATACCGAATGGCTGAGAAGCACCTGAAAAAATGTTCAGCATCCTTAATCATCAGGGAAATGCCAATCAAAGCAACCCTGAGATTCCACCTCACACCAGTCAGAATGGCTAAGATCAAAAATTGAGGTGACAGCAGATGCTGGCGAGGATGTGGAGAAAGAGGAACACTCCTCCATTGTTGGTGGGATTGCAAGCTTGTACATCCACTCTGGAAATCAGTCTGGCGGTTCCTCAGAAAATTGGACATAGTACTACCAGAGGATCCCGCAATACCTCTTCTGGGCATATATCCAGAAGATGTTCAAACTGCTAAGAAGGATACATGTTCCACTATGTTCATAGCAGCCTTATTCATAATAGCCAGAAGCTGGAAAGAAAACAGATGCCCCTCAACAGAGGAATGGATACAGAATATGTGGTACATCTACACAATGGAATACTACTCAGCTATTAAAAAGAATGAATTTATGAAATTCTTAGGCAAATGGATGGACCTGGAGAGCATCATCCTGAATGAGGCAACCCAATCACAAAAGATCTCACATGATATGTACTCACTGATAAGTGGAAATTAGCCCAGAAACTTAGAATACCCAAGATACAAGATACAATTTGCAAAACACATGAAGAACGAAGACCAAAGTGTGGACACTTTGCCCCTTCCTAGAATTGGGAACAAAACACCCATGTAAGGAGTTACAGAGACAAAGTTTGGAGCTGAGACGAAAGGATGGATTATCTAGAGACTGCCATACCCAGGGATCCATCCCATAATCAGCCTCCAAACACTGACACCATTGCATACACTAGCAATATTTTGCTGAAAGGACCAGATATAGCTGTCTCTTGTGAGGCTATGCGAGGCCTAGTAAACACAGAAGTGGATGCTCACACTCAGCTATTGGATGGATCACATGGCCCCCAATGGATGAGCTAGAGAAAGTACCCAAGGAGCTAAAGGGTTCTGCAATACTATAGGTGGAACAACAATATCAGCTAACCAGTATCCCCCTTCCTCCGGGTTCGTGTCTCTAGCTGCATATGTAGGAGAAGATGGCCTAGTTGGCCATCATTGGAAAGAGAGGCCCATTGGTCTTGCAAACTTTATATGCCTCAGTACAGGGGAAAGCCAGGGCCAAGAAGTGAGAGTGGGTCGGTCGGGGAGTGGCGTGGGAGGGTATGGGGGATTTTTGGGATAGCATTGGAAATGTAAGTGAAGAAAATACCTAATTAAAAAAAAAAAGAATGAATTGATTCACATTCTTCTACATGTTAACCACCAGTTGATCCAGGAATATCAAATAGCTGAGAAGCAACTAAAAAGTTTAAATAAATTACATATCCTTAATCATCAGGAAAATGCAAACCAAAACAACCCTGAGATTCCACCTCACACTAGTCAGAATGACTAGGATCAAAAATTCAGGTGACAGCAGATGCTGGCGAGGATGTGGAGAAAGACGAAAACTCCACCATTGCTGGTGGGATTGCAAGCTGGTACAACCACTCTGGAAATCAGTCTGGTGGTTCCTCAGAAAACTGGAAATAGTACTACCACTAGATCCAGCAATACCACTCCTGGGCATATACCCAGAAGATGTTATAACTGGTAATAAGGACACATGTTCTACTATGTTCATAGCAGCCCTATTTATAATAGCCAGAATCTGGAAATAACCCAGGTATCTCTCAACAGAGGAATGGATACAGAAAATGTGGTACATTTATACAATGGAGTACTACTCAGCTATTAAAAACAATGAAATTTATGAAATTCTTGGGCAAATGGATGTATCTGGACGATATCATCCTGAGTGAGGTAACCCAATCACAAAAGAAGTCACTTGATATGCACTCACTGATAAGTGAATATTAGCCCAGAAACCTAAAATACCCAAGATACAACTTCCAAAACACAAGGAAATCAAGAAGGAAGACTAACGTGTGGATACTTCATTCCTCCCCAGAATACGAAATAAAATATCCATGGAAGGAGTTACAGAGACAAAGTTTGGAGCTAAGACAAAAGACCATCCAGAGACTGTTCCACCCGGGTGTCCATCCCATAATCAGCCACCAAACTCAGACACTATTGCATATGCCAGCAAAGTTTTGCTGAAGGGACCCTGATATAGCTGCCTCCTATGAGGCTTTGCCAATGCCTGGTAAATACAGAAGTGGATGCTCACAGTCATCTATAGGATGGAACACAGGGCCTCCAATATAGGAGCTAGTGAAAGTACCCAAGAGCTGAAGGGGTCTGCAACCCAACAGGTGGAACAACAAAATGAACTAATCAGTACCCCCAGAGCTCGTGTCTCTAGCTGCATATGTAGCAGAAGAAGGCCTAGTTGGCCATCATTGGGAAGAAAGGCCCCTTGGTCTAGCAAACTTTATATGCCCCAGTACAGGGTAATGCCAGGGCCAAGAAGTGGGAGTGAGTGGGTAGGGGAGCAGGGCAGGGGGAGGGCATAGGGGACTTTGGGGATAATATTTAAAATGTAAATGAAGAAAATATCTAATAAAAATGTGGGGAAAAAACAAGTCTTAAATAAAAGTCTTAAATTTATCCTCCAAAATCTTGGCCATAAGCATTGATGTCTCTAAATGTCTTAAGACATCAAAGATTGTCACTACTAATTAAGATTTCTAAGTTTTTACAAGAAAAATAAAATGTCAAAAGCAAGGCAGATCAGTGATCTGTCCAATCATAATGCCTTTATATTCTATCCCATAATCTCTCCAGGTGGGATTTTGTATTTATCCAATTATGGCATTTAATTACCTGTTGTTGAAGGGCCACAGCTCTCTGGAGGAACTGTATGCCTGAAAAGTCCTTCTAATTACTCCACGCCACTTTACAATGTGTTTCAACACAGGACTGAATGTTATGATCACTCCCAGATCTGTAATTTCTACCCATAAATACTGAGATGAAACATCTAATGAGAACCATCTCTTATGTGTGCTTACTTGATTAATAAGTCTTTTGTAGCTACTAAAGAAAGGACAGGATCAAAAAAAAACAAAAAAAGTAACTATGGGACTTCCTGAGTTTGTGCATCTACCATCTTTAAGTATGCATAGAAAACTTTTACAGATTAAATAATTCATGTTTCCATCCCTCTCACTAGCTTTAACATACTGAAGCACTCCTTTTGGGCTACGCATAATCAATTTGTCACATGCTGCCTTGGAAATAATATTCAGGTGCTATTACTCTCAGTAAACAAATGAGAAAGTTGGTATCAAATTTAAGGCATGATCTTGTGAATTCCCTGGAAGAGAAACCATGGGTCTATATATAGAAGTATAACACTAGATTTAGAGGAATTGTAATCTATAGTTTCAGCTTTTGCTTCACTTAATTAGAACGTGTATGTAGCAGAGATGCTTAAATAAGCTTTGTGAAAATATTCAAATGTTTTAACCAAGTAGCTTCTCAAATATACTGGGTTTTCATTAGCTACTATTTAGTTATATATGAGAAAGAAAAGAAAGGAAAAAGCCAAAATTGGATATTCAAAATACAGATGCATATCTTCTCAGGATTAAAAAAGATGTGGCACTGCTATTTTGTGAAGAAAATCAAGAATTTGACAGAATTTGACACTCATCTTTATGGCACATTTCAATGTTACATAGCCACTATTGTACTAGGTTAATAGGCTAATCATTTTTTTTAAAGTTTCTTTTTAATTGAAACTTATATATCACTTTTCTCACTCACATTCTCTCCTTCAGCTCTTCCCAGGTTCCTTCTGTCCAACTTCCATGTCTCTCCTACTCTCACGCTGATATGATAACCTCTTTTTCTTTATTATTACACACACGCACACACACATACACTCTCTCTCTCTCACACACACACAAATAAGAATAAGAACAAACTTTATAAAAGGCTTCAATTTAGCCTCCAAAATCTTGAGCATAAGCATTTATTTTTCTGGAAGACTTAAAACTTGAGACAAACCTTGATTATTATATTGATATTATATATATTATATAGTTATATGAGTGTGCATATATAATATCCTTGGGTATGAGTGTAGATAAAATTTCATGGTAATGATTTTCAAATCACTTAGTAGGATAGAAATAAGTGGATCACAGACTTACTCCTCCCACTATTAGAAAAAACTAGATTAGATAAGAAATCAAGACTCCTCTGAACAATTCAACATATTTTTATTAAGCCCTTACTATGTACCTAATATCTTATCTTAGTACATGCAGGCTTCCTATAAATGACTTTCTAATATTTTCTCAGAAATACAATGTATAGAACAATGTACAATGGAGAGGAGTCAGTTGTTGTTAGTATAATATGGATGATTAAAAGCCGCACAAAGTCTGTAAGAGTAGAATAATTGTAAAATGTAGGGAGCATTGCCCTCCCTATATCCTCCATATTTAGTAACCTCGATGAAAAATGTCAAGATCAAATAAAATTACATTCATTAGAAGCTGTAGATATCCAATGCTCATATGAAAAAAATGAAAGTTAAGGAAGTGAGGAAAGGGTTGGAAAAGGTCCGTGTCCAGGTTAGAGTTTTTGTCATATTGACACAAGTTAGTAATTTGAGAAGCAGAAAGCACAGTTGAAAAAACCTCCTCACCCTCTTCCCATTCCCAAACCAAGCTGCTGCAAATGCTTGAAAAGATGTCTGCTACCACCAGAGAAAACGGAACACATGCCCACAATGAGAGTGTCACAGAGCTGACTAATAGTATACTGGCCCCTTGCCCATACTTCTTTCCCTTGCCCGGAAGGGTGGAGAAGGAAAAAAATTCTTCTTCATAGACAAAGCTGACCGACTATTTGAGAAGACTGGTGAGTTAGTCCATGCTGCTGCTGCTGATTTTTAATCAAGAGCAAGGCTCTGCTCTTTACAAGGATGCTCTCTTCTTACACCAGAGTCTCTAAACGAGAACAGTGATCCTTCAGCCTCTTGCCTATGAAGGCACAGCAGAGAAAAGTGTTCATGTAGCACTCAGATGGCAATTGTCCTTGAAGACCTTTGATATGGAGCAGAGTCACCTGACCAAAAGTGATGTGAGCATGTGGTCTTCTTACTAGATGCTGCTGTTTTCATGGTCCTACTGAGAAACAGGGAACTCAATGGTTGCTGTTGTTATAATAAAGTCAATGTTTATTTTGGCTTAAAAGCAATTTTAAAATGTTAAAGATATTTACATATTCATCAAATATCTAACTGCTTTATCTGTTATTGCATAAAGATGTTTACATAATTATGCATCATGTGAAGACAGATAATAAATAAAGCATGGTTAAGAATGTGGTGAATCCTAAGGGTGAATATATAAAGGAGATGGAAAATATAGATGGGGAATACAGACAATAATTCTAAAATAGATTGCCAGAGAAAGGCCAAAGGAAAATGTGATACTTGAGCAAAACCTGAGGCATGAGAAAGGAGCTATCACAGATAGAGTGAGAGATGTGTAGCTAGGAGGAACAAGGACCCTGAAGGGCACGGGAAGCAATATTCAAACAGTGTGCATCAGAGAGAGCCACCAGAGAGACAAAGTCACAATGGAAAGGAAGGGCACAGGGCATTGCATGTCCTTGTGATGACCTTGCACTCACTTTTATTAAGAGAAAAATCAAGTAATTGTGATCAGAAAGAAGCAACTGTCAGATTATTGTTGGATTATTCAAGAACATGGGACGGTGTCAATGGTGAAGTAGAGGACACATAGGAAGCAATAGGCAAGAGATGGTGGTGGCATGGTTGGCAGCTAGGGATGATTGGGAGATACTGATTCTTGCGCGCACGCAACTGGCCAGGAAGAACGACGCTGCAACAGGATCCTTCTGCACACGTTTATTCAGTCCTGTTTCTTCTTGTTTATATCTCCCTTGTTTATATCTCTCCCGAACCCTGGGCCTCTCACTCTTGTATACTCTCAGTTCACATCCATGCACAGCAGGCCACGCCACCTCACAAGGTACGCAGCTTCAGCTAATCAGGGCAGCAGGGGCATATCTCCATCAAAATGGATTCACCAGTATCCTGGTACACCTGTGCAGCTCTCAAGATGTTTGTGGCTTATATGAGAAAGTCAGGTGCAAGTCATACGACTTAGCTGCAGTCCCTGGCGCCTTTGGGACTGCCGCCACACCCGCTCCTCACAACTGATGGCATAGTATGTTGGCAGCTGAGAAAAGTATGACCAGTTGGATAATTGGCTCTCCCATCAAATGTTTAGTATAAAATGTCCAACATCTTTTTAAATTAAGGAAAAAAGGAAGAAAGAAACAAGAAAGAAAGAAAGAAAGAAAGAAAGAAAGAAAGAAAGAAAGAAAGAAAGAAAGGAAGAAAGGAAGGAAGAGAGAGAGAGAAAGAGAGAAAGAGAGAGGGAGGGAGGGAGGGAGGGAGGGAGGGAGGAAGGGAGGGAGGGAGGGAGGGAGGGAGGGAGGGAGAAAGGAAGGGAGGGAGGGAGGAAGGAAGAAAGAAAGAAAGAAAGAAAGAAAGAAAGAAAGAAAGAAAGAAAGAAAGAAAGAAAGAAAGAAAGAGACAAACAAACAGAGGGGGGCATACACCATATCTCTGGATTATCTCGTTTCCATTATCTTCCCTTTTACATGATTAATCTTTGCATATTTATTTGGTGTAAAAAACTATCTTTTCGATGCACTTGAGAGTCTCCAGCTCTCTGTTTTAGGCATAAAGCATATATTTCATTCAAAATATTTGGTACTGTTTGGAATAAAAATACTCAAAAATATTCTCGGAGTTAAATTCAGACAGGAATGCACCAAGGGAAAAAAATGAATTCCATCCTCTCAGCTAAGCTGAAGGCTGAAGACCAAAAAGGGAGCATTTTGATTTTTAGTATCAACATCTCGGGCTTATCCAATTCCATCCTCACAGCTACAGCTGAAGGCTGAATACCAAAAAAGAGAGCATTTTGATTTTTAGTATCAACATCTCAGGCCTATCCAGATCAGGGCAGTACCTGAATCAAAATAGCCGGGGAGGGGAGGGAGCTTGTGAGGAATGTAAATCTCAGAAGCTACTCCAGATTTCCTGCACAAAAACTCCAGGAGGCAGAACAATGAAGCAAGTTTTAATAACATGTCATAATTCCTAGACATACCGAAGTTTACAAAGAAGTACTCTAAACTACCCTTAGAACCCTTAGAGCAATTTATTCATTTAATTACTACTAGAGATTAGATGCTTGACTTAGAGCCTGTACATTGGATTTAGATATTTGAGTATATATATATAAATAACACATAATAATAGATATATTCAATGTAATAACTAATTTATATATGTGTGTGTAAATTATATATATATATATATCTGTGTGTGTGTGTGTGTGTGTGTGTGTGTACATGCACATGCATGTGTAAGAACATCCCAGACATTCTTCTAACTGCAAGTCAACCAAGCAACCAGTCTTAAGAAGTAGTAAGCTATACCTACATTAGTAATGTTCTTCTAGTATCTTTAGAACACTGCCAGATGCTCATTTAGATAGCTCTGAAAAGTGAAGCCCTTGTTCCTTCTTTTTCAATGTAAATAAGTGTACAATAAACACATAAAGTTTGAACACTTGAATTTTTCATTTTACTTTTTTTAAGAGGAGGAAAGGGCTTATTTAGCTTACAATTCTAGGTAACAGTCCACTGCTTAGGGAAGTCAAGGCAGGAACTCACGGAAGGAACTCGAAGGCAGATATACTTGTTATTGTGGAAGCACAAGCTCAGACCTTGAAACTCCTTCCCAGCCAAGAAGCACAGACAGAAGGTTCAGAATGCTGCTTCCTAGCTGGACTGCAGTCTGGCTTATGACCACCTATCTTTCTTTCTTTTTTTTTATTCAACATAACATTTTTTCATAGGATGTGTTTATTAGAATAACTTGGTATTTAAACAAGGATTTAACAAACTCCAAGTTCCTATAGGTTAAGTAAGTATCTTGATAAAAAATAAATCAGATTCCACTATAGGGAATATGAGTGTGTCAACAAAAAAGTTAAGCAATGTTTATTTCTTTTTTTTTATTTTCTTTACTTACATTTCAAATGCTATCCCGAAAGTTCCCTATACCCTCCCCCCGCCCTGCTCCCCTACCCACCCACTCCCACTTCTTGGCCCTGACATTCCCCTGTACTGGGGCGTATAAAGTTTGCAAGACCAAGGGGGCTCTCCTTCCATTGATTGATTATTTGGAAATTTTTTACAATGCATCCTGATCATACTCACTTTTCAATCCTTCTAGGTCCACACTCCTGACTCCCCCAAAATAAAAGTTTATCAAGTACAATTATTTTGTCCATATACTCACTGGACATAGTCAAACTCCCAACCCTTTAAAGATAACTGAGTCCATTTTTCATTCACTTGTCAGAAGCCAACAACTATAAAGACCTACACTTCAGCATCTTTCTTACAATCTTTAAAGAGTCTCCTCAATGGTTTGCCATCTAGACTGTTTAATTTTTCTTTGGGGGCAGGGGAGGTTGTACTGAAGCCTTTGCTGTCTCTCATTCTCAATTATGAGTCCAGAGTCCTTGATTCCAACAGAACAAATGGTTACTAGCCCTTAATGTCCAGAGGCAGCAAAATCATGGACTTGCACATTGTTTCCCATGGACCATGGACATCTGCATGGTTTCGGGTGGCCTCATGGACCTAGGACATCAACATGGCCCTAGCCACAGCATAGATTACTAACATCAACATGGCTTCTGCTGGCTTCAGAGACCACAGACATCAACATGGTCTCCTATGGCAGCCCTGATCTTAGGCATCAATAGGGCATCTGGTGACTGCACAGACCTTAGAAACTAGCATGTCCTAGGATGCAGCATTGGCCAAAGATATCAACATTTAACCAAGTGATAGTTATTGATAATAACTGTCTACATCCTGCTGCTTATGGTAAAAGGAAAAAGGCAGGACCTAAGAACTGCCCAAAACAACAATCTGCAATGCACCCTACTATTTTTCATAATCTCCTTGAAAGTCAGTTCCCACCATTCCTTTAACTGAAAATTAAGTAAGACACTATAGTAAAAGCATGGGGGATTAGCACGATGAAACTACTTGACAAATTTATAATTCAGTCTTCTAATTTGTCTATATCACTGTAAATGTTAGTCCTCAACCTGCTTCCTGAGCCCTAGAACTAAAGTGAAATTTAATTCTTCATCTACACCTATTGTGTGATGCTTTAAGGAGATGCTGCTTTGAGGAAATCCATAGCTGTCTTAGGGTTTCTATTCCTGCACAAACATCATGACCAAGAAGCAAGTTGTGGGGGAAAGGGTTTATTTGGCTTACACTTCCATACTGCTGTTCCTCACCAAAGGAAGTCAGGACTGGAACTCAAGCAGGTCAGAAAGCAGGAGCTGACACAGAAGCCATGGAGGGATGTTCTTTACTGGCTTGCTTAGCCTGCTCTCTTATAGAACCCAAGACTACCAGCCCAGAGATGGTCCCACCCACAATGGGCCTTTCCCCATTGATCACTAATTGAAGAAATGCCTTACAGTTGGATCTAATGGAGGCTTTTCCTCAACTGAATCTCCTTTCTCTGTGATAACTCCAGCTGTGTCAAGTTGACACAAAACTAGCCAGTACAATCGCCCTGGTCCTTGTCCTGGATTTTCAGGTTTTCCTCCATAGAACTAACCTCAAGTAAAAGATAAAACTCCACTTCCAAGTGATGGACTTTCCTAACATTTGAAATAGAATATCCATACTGTTGTCAGTGGTAGATGTCTACTGCTTATGTGATATCAATGAAATGGGAGGGAAAGGCAGCGGAAGAGTTCAGAGAGCAGCAGGGAGCTCAGAAGGAGAAAACATGGGGATTGTGGAAGCACTAAGAAGACAAGATACCAAGGAGAGCTGGAGACTATGGAGAGGAAGGACTGCAGAGCCAGAAATTGCACTTTGGTATTATTTGAACCAAAAGAAAAAATTTTAAGTTGACTTATTTTCTTAACAATTTATTAAAATAGTTAATTCACTCTGAGTCTTCATTCTCACCAATACAAAGCAAAATTCGTGATTTATGATCTCAAGAATCATTTTTATAATTTTAATTAAAGTATAATAACATCAGTTTCCATTTTCCCTTTCATTCCTCCAATATCTCCCATACTCCCCTCAAAGTGATTGCCACTTTTTTCTTTGATTATTACACACAGAGACACACACACACGCACGCATGCACAGAGAGTCAGACAGACAGACAGACGCACACATATGCATATAAATACAGCCTGCTGTGTCCATTTTTGTTTTTCATGTATATGTGGTTTCAGCGATGATCATTTTGTGCTGGACAATCAGCAGGGGACTGGCTAATTATCCCTAAAACAGGTTAATTCTCCTTCAGCAGTGTGGCCTGTGTTCTTTACATAAGGGATTTCCCCCTTCCATATTAGCATGTCTACTGATAATGTCATTGTCACTGTCTTGTTTATTCAGTCATTTCTAAGAGAAAGAGAGTCTCAGAGTAGACTTCCTGGTATTTGGGCTTTTACAGTCTCCCCACACCCTCTTCCAGGATGTTTCCTGAGCCGTAGACACAGAAACTGTGTTGTAATATAAAGGGTCTATGATTCACTGAAGAATGATACCCCAGACCCAAATAATATGCAAAAGCAAAAATCATTTTATTCTGCAGATATCCAGTATGAGGGGTTTACCAATCACCAAGATAGAGACCCTTTGGCTGAGCTGCAGGTTCAATTTAAAGCACATTAGGGGAATTCCAGGGAAGGGTAGATGACCTGTATCAATTGGTTGGCTGGGTCTCTCAGGTTATGGGTTTCTCTCAAATCCTGCACAGGTCATTGGAATGGGGCTTTTTGACTCAATGATGATAGGACAAGTTCCATTGGATGTTTTTTTGTTTGTTTGTTTTTTGTTTTCCCAGACCTCTGGGACTTCTGCCAGAAACCTCTGGAGTAACTAGCTTGGAGATGGGGCTACCCGAGGGATCAATTTCTAGGGTCAAGGTCAGAACAGGCATGGGGCCATTCATATTCAGCACTTTCCCTCTCTCCAGGAAAAAAAAAAATAGATTTGGGCTCCCATTTTGGGAAAAAGATTTCTTCTCAGCAGGGGGATGGGCACCCTGGTATGACCATAAATGAGTGGGTTATCTGTGGTTCACATTTTTTTCAGGACTAAATGTGCATTGCCCCTTGCACCCATGACTTTTTTTTGACAATGTCCCCAGGAGTTATTTCAAAACAGAATGCTGTGCCCCTGTGTCTCCCAGAAAGTTTATGGGCTTCCCCCTCCACTTTTAGGCTTATCTGGGGCTCCTGGAAGAGGGTTGAGTCCTGATGGTTTCAGTCATCCCATTTTCCTAATTTCAGAACCTATGGGCCTTTCTTTTAATTTTTCTTAGGGCACTCATGCTTCCAATGGCCTTTTTCCTTGCAGTAAGCACATTGGGTCCTTTGTAATGGAGGATGGGTTTTTCTTTCAGTGGGAGCTGGCTTACCTTTGCCCCTTCCACAGGCCAGGGTTTTCAGCAATTTCTCATTGGAATGGCCACAGTGAGTACCACTTTTGCCAGTTCTCTGGTCTGACCTTCCTCAGGAGCTCTCTTGGTTGTTAAACTCATCTCAGCTATATCTAGTAACTTGGTCAGTTACTTACCCGCAAAATAGTCCAGAAGCTGAAACTCCAGATGGATGTCATGGGCAGCTTCATTAAAGAAAACCTATTAAAGGTCCTATAGGCTTCAAAAAGTCCTTTAAGATAATTTTTGGGCTCTCATTCTTCCCCTGCATCACCTGGCTTACCTTAATACATTTGTGGGCCATCTGGCAGCCTCTTGGAGACCTCCCATCAGAATCTGGTAATAGACACAGAGCCTCTCTCCACTTTCAGCAGTGTTAAAATCCCAGTTGGCTAGAGTCAAAGGAAAGGCTGCATTGATGTTAGCCTGGACTTGAGTGGGTAGCCCATTCTCTGTCAGAACCAATCCTTTCTCCTCGGTCATGAAGAAGACCTGGAACATTTACTGACAGTCCCAGGTGGGTTGGTGAGTCAGTATGATTGAATCTAGAAGAGCTGTGAGAGCTGATGGTCTTTCTGAAAATGGAGGGTTCTGCAACTTTCAAATGTTAAGGTTATTACTGGTGAATGGCACATATGTCATGAACTGTCTTCCCTGAGCATCTTAGGGTCCTGTACCCAAAGGGGTAAGGCCATAGTAGAATTGGCCCTCTGGGCAGTACTGGCCTGTGTGTGAGGTGGACTCCAAGTGGATTCAGGAGAGTCAGGGAAGTAAGGGTTATCAAGGGATATTCCTTCCTCTGCCTGCACCAGCTGGGCAGGGGCAGCAGCAGCAGAAACAGGAACATGACAAGGAGGACAGAGATCTTCCTCAGGAGCAAAAGTGGGGACCAAGGCAGAGGGTAAAGGTCAACCCTCCTTTAGCGGAAGGAGGGCAGGAAGCAGTGTGGCTGGTGAAAAAAAAGTTCTTGTCCAAACAGGGGCCTTCACAACCAGGTATTGCCATGTTGTAATATATGATACTTGGTCCAGGTGGCCCCATGCCTTATAGACTACAGCGTTAACTCTGTAAATGGTGGGGAGAAGAAAAGTCCCTTCCCCATGTCATCCTGTTTTATAGGTAATCCATTCATTTCTGCAAAAAAAAAAAAAAAAAAAAAAAAAAAATGGTTAGTTTGCCAGAATGAACAAGACCCAAGTCTTTGACTCTGCAAAAGTCCAGAAAAAGGGTTCAAGACCAAGCCCAGTGGGGCTCTGTGCCTGTACCATCCTAGGAACCGATTTAAAAAAATGTACAAGAGGACAAAAAGCACAAACAATGCACACAGACAGACATAGAAGGGCATTTACAAGAAAATGAAAGCAAAATGAAAAGACTGTCTCAGAGGTCTTCCTTTCTTCACATGGGAGGAAAGACTCACAGCCAGTTCTCCTGCTTCTAGAAGGGGGTCGAGGGTGTCCTCCATAGCCCCTGGCTGGGTGATAAAATAAAAGTCCCTTTGTCCCTCTTGGCCTCCAGAATAAACCTGAAACAGAAACACAGAGGACAAGACGAGAGACAACTGGGTGCCCACACTTACCAAATGACTCAACTATTTGAGTCAGGAAATCGCCAGTGAATCCTAAGTGAGCCCCCAAATGTAAAGGTCCATGATTTGCCAAAGAATGATATTCCAGTCCCAAATAGTATGCAAAAGCAAAGGTTATTTTATTCTGCAGAAGTCCAATGTGCAGGTGTCTACCATTCATCAAAGCTTAATTTAAAGCAGATTATGGGAATTCCAGGAAGAAGTAGATGGATCTATCTTGATTGGTTGGCTCTGGCTCTAGGGATATGAGTACCATTGGGAATGGCTAGGGCTCTTGGGACATTCCAAAACCTTTGCTATGGGTGGGATTGAAGGCTGGAAACTGTTGCATCATACCAGGTGGCAGGGCAGCTTCTGATTGGCTGTCCATGGGCCATGGTTTTTCCAGTCACTAACTTTCCCATATTTCCCAAGTTCTGGAACACAGAAATGAAAGCCTAGTCTCCTGCACTGCCATTTTGAAACCTGTCATAGAGTTAGCCTGGCTCAGTCCCCTGTAAATGTTTCCACTGGGACTTGGCTGCTAGGACCCAGTCATCTCCACATTGTGTCCACTTGTGATTTCTGAAATAATTTCCATTTGCCATAATGGGAAGCTTCTTTGATCAGTAGGTATATACATTCTAAATCTTATCCTTATAACTACATTAAAGAATCATTTAAAATATAAAATGATAAAGATTTGGCCTCTGTTGGATGATTTAATGATATCAGGTCTTATATAATGATATTTTGTCTTAATCAACAACTTATAGAAGTATTTTTCCTTCTTCTCCAGAATTCCAAAAATGTTCCCTGATCTCTAAGAACAAAAGAGTTTATTACTCCACCCTTTATTAAAACTTTGGACACCAAAGAGATGTGTTAGACTTCATTTAAATACATCAGTAATGACTATCAAAATTTAGGTCACAGTGTTCTTGCTATGATCACTATTCCTGATTCATATAATGTGCTGGGTGATTCTCACCAGTGATTGTGAAATATCTCCTCTATTATTTGAATTATTTAAATAATGATTGAGAATACGACTAGTCATGGTGTTTGAGAATGTACATAAGTTGTTTTATAAACTGTAAAACTGAAAAACATATGTTTATGATTAGATAGAGAACATACACACTTAGGTATAAAGATAAAGGTACATATTTGCACTGTAACCAGTAAGTTCTAAGGTTATCAATGCATCCAGTAAAGTATATAGATACAATTATTTTAATTAACTTATTTATTTACTTTATGTTTATGAGAGTTTTGTCTGTTTGTATGTCTGTGCACCACATGTATCTGTGGTATCCAAGGAGGCCAAGAAAGGGTTACAGGATGTCCTGGAACTGAAATGACAGCTGAAGTGAGCTACCATGAGGGTTCTGGGAAGATCAGTCAGTTCTCTTAACCCTAAGCCATGTCTCATTCATTCACAAACACAATGACTTTAAAACAATAAAAAGAAATGTTTCTATTTATTAAGTATACATTATGGATTTGGCTTCAAATCAAGTAAAAATGCTTATATTTCTCATGGCTGTTAAATTTTCATAGCATTCCAAGTCTAATCCAATGGTTCAGACTTGATGTTCTAGTTTCCTATGAAAGCAAAGGCACTCAAATCAGTATGGCAGTTCAAAATATCTCACATCCAAGGTCAGGGAAGGCAAACTGTATACTCCGCCTTGCAAGATACTCTTGTTTGTTTGTTTGTTGGTTGGTTGGTTGGTTGGTTGGTTGTTTTTGTTTTGTTTTGTTTTGTTTTGTTTTGCTTTTGTTTGTTTGTCGAGACAGAGTCTCTCTGTATAGTCCTGGCTGTCCTGGAACTCACTATGAAGTCCTGGCTGACCTCAAACTCAGAAATCTGCCTGCCTCTGTCTCCGAAGTTCTGGGATTAAAGGTGTGAGCCACCACTGCCCAGTGCAAGATACTCTTGAACTACAAAGACTTGCCTCTCACCTGTAACTCACGAAAACAAAACTACTTCCTGTGGTGTGATGGTAAAGAGTGGAAAAAAAAACTATAAACAAACCTAGGAAGAAGAAATGAGACTAATTTGACAACTCTTTGCTTTCTCCAAATCCCTTTCCCTCAGGTCCCATCTCCTTCTAATTCTTGGGGGTCAAAGGTTAACTAACCAGTGAAGCTAAAAGCAGCTTTAATGAGTGTCTAGTGATGCCAGTTAACAAATGAGGATAATCACACACAATCTACTTAAAGCTATATACACAGCAAAGGAATGGCAAACACACACTTGTATAAAATCCAACCTAAGTTTCCTGTAGTTTATACAGTACATGTTTAACCCACGTATTCTACATTAAATGAGTGTGTTACCTACTCTCCATAAACTTTCACATTCCAAAATTATGCTTGACTTCATCAACACACATGTGCCCACGTGATGATGTGTATGCACATAATGTCAGCTTGAAGAAGAAGCCCATGTACCCTGTTCAAGACTGTAGCTATATGTGCTACATATGACTTTATGACTATAAAGACATGCTGATCCAAGCCTGGTGTAGGGGTGAATGCTACCACCAAAGACACCTGGCAGTTTGGTGACAGAGGCAAGAAGGTCAAGAGTTCAAGATTATCGTCAGTCACATCGGAATTATGAACCCAGCCTGAGACTCTGTCTCAATTAAAAGAAAGAAAAGAAATAGAGTTGGGGGGGGGGAATCTTGATCCCTTCTTGCCAGCTGTAGTTCAAGAAGAGACAGACATCTGAACAGAGGCATAGAAGACATATAGTTTTCATGCATTAAAGAAGCTAAGCACGTGTGCTTGCAGACAGGATACTACCATGGCTGTCCCCTGAGAGGCTCTACCCAACAGCTGACTGAGACAGATGCAGATACATACAACCAAGCATTGCACGGAAGTCAAGGACCCTATGGAAGAGTTGGGGGAAGGACTGAAAGAACTGAAGGGGATGTCAAGTCCACGGGAAGACCAACAGTGTCTACTAAACAGGAGTGACAGGAAAGGGGCAGCACTTTGATGTAGATAAGTAAAACAATTAAAAAAAAAAACTAAAAGAAGCTAAACACAGGGGTTGCCATCCCACAGTCAAAACTCTGACCCATATTTGTTCCTGTCTGAAAGAACTGTGGGGATAAAAACAGATAGGAGCCTGAGGGGAAGAAAGTCTAGCGACAGGTCCAAAGTTGGATCCAGCTCAAGGGGAGGTCCCAAGACCTGACACTATTACTGAGGCTATGGAGCCTCACAAAAAGGGACCTAGCATGACCACACTCAGGAAGACCCAACAAGCAGCTGAAAGAGTCAGATGCAGATATTTGTACCCAACCAATGGACAGAAGCTGACCACTGTGGTTGAAATAGGGAAGCTGAAAAGGGGGGCGATCCTGTAGGAGGACCAGCAGTCTCAATTAACCTGGACCCCCAAGATCTCTCAAGCATTAGACCACCAACCAGGCAACATACAACAACTAATATGAGGCCCCTAACACATACACAGCAGAGGACTGCTGGGTCTGGGTTCAGTCAGAGAAGATGCACCTAACCCTCAAGAGACTGGGGGACCCAGGAAGTTTAGAGGTCTGGGTGGGTGGAAGGTGGGTAGTGGAGACATCCTCGTGGAGACAGGGGGATGAAGAGGAGATATGAAATATGGAAGAGTCAGAGGGTGGACGGGGTGAGGAGAATAAACTGTGGAGTGTAAATAAATAAATAAATAAATAAATAAATAAATAAAACGCAGTAACAGTTCGTTCTATCTATGGCAACATATACTCCATATTGTAAGAGCATCTTTGTAAGACCTGAACTCAGTAAAGAAAACAGGAATATATGAAATTCTTTTTTCTATCTTTGTCTTACTTGCTTTTATTTTCAGTTAGGCTATAAAGAAAATATAAAGGGAACTCTACCACCATGTATCCCTGCTTAGTTTCTGAAATGCAGGGCTTATATACAGTTACTTTGCAAATATTTATCAATTGATTTTTGGTTAGAGGACTGCTGTTAATTTCTCCTTCCCAGATATATTCCCTCCATTTCTTTACCCTTTTCTTTTCTTTTTTTCTTTAATTTTTACCATATTATTTTTTCTTAGATATTTTCTTTATTTACATTCAAATACTATCCCCAAAGCTCCCTATACCCTCCCCCACCCCCTGCCCTGCTCCCCTACCTACCCACTCCCGCTTCCTGGCCCTGGCGTTCCCCTGTACTGGGGCAGATAATTCTTTACCCTTTCCTTAAACACTGCCTAAGTGAACATTTCCTCAGTGCCTGCAAGCTCCCAGGCCCTGAGCTTAAGGGGATGAAGAGACTCTGCTGCGTTTGAAGAACTCAAAGTGTGCAGAAAGGCAAAGGCATATCATGAAAGAACTCTTTTTGGTGGTATGTAAACATTACATTGGAAGTGTTTACCTTTAAAGTGGCATTGGCATTTCTCCCAAACTACCACATCTCACATGGCCACAAAAGGACTCAGAAGCTTTTGAAAGAAAACAACTGTCAGTAATGATGAATGCGGAGATGGCTAGACATAGTGTATGAGAACGGATATGGGTGGTTTTGTAAGCACCATGTGGTTATGTGGGACACGCATGTTGAATACAGGCAGAGACACTTTACCTAAAACTTCCCCTTGCAACTTGCGGATGTACATGAGCCAGTGTGGAAGTCTCTGCTTCCGGAATAAGAGAGCTGACTAACCAGCAAAGCTACATGTTGCTCATTTCAGCAGTAGTTTACTTTACTTGAGGCAATATATAAAACTTTTGCAAAATTACAGCAAAGGAACTTGGGTCAACCACATTAACGAGGTCATTTCTGTAGGCTGTGTCAGGGCTTCTGTCTGTATATTTTTAAAATAAACAAATTCAAAAGATGCCAGCTTACATGGATGGAATCTCTCAGTATGTGAGATGAAAATCATTCAATTGAGAGAAAATGATTCAGCAGCTTTTGTTTAAGTGAACTCTCAAAATGATTCTCAATGGAATTATATGCCCTATACCTATTGCTTGCATGACAATGTTTTAGATATTTTGATGAAAAGATAGAGAAAATGTGCTCTTAAAACCTTAGTGAATTTTCAAGCTCTTAGCAAAGTAATCTATAGGCCTATTAAAAAAAACAAAACAAAACAAAAACAAACAAACAAACAAGCAAACAAAAAACTGGCAAGAAGGCAGTCAGTGATAGAGCCCGCAGTGACCAGGGCTGATAACCAGAGATCTCTGTATAGTTGGGTAGCAGTAACCATGAATTTGATCAATTCAGAAAGAAACTGCTTTTGATTGCCAGAGAAAGAGAGAACCAACAGATGAAGGGTGTGTAAGAAAAGACAGAGGAGGAGAGAAGCAGTGGAGAGAAAGCTTTAGGGACTTTAGGAAAGACATGAGACTCACTTCAGTGTAGAAAGGTGCCCTGGAGAGAAGAGAGAGCTTCAGGTTATAGTTCAGGTTGAATCAAAGTACAATGTGGGCACACACCTAAGGGCTCATGGCACCTTCAAAGGATCAAAGTGCCCGCTGACTAGATACCACCAGAAGCTCGAAGGATGCCAGCGTCCCAGGAACAGACCGGGAGTCAAAATCAGGACACAAAGCTTGGTAATGATGAATGAGCTCCACTAAGCTAAGATCAGCAGTTCTTCAAATACTTTTGTCAAATAGATTGCTTGATACTTATTTATTATGATTATGATGATGATGATGATGATTTGAAGACATTCTGCATAAATTTCATTTCACTTTACACTAAAACAAAGTTATTATGATCACAGACTATGTTCATTCTTTCAGAACTTTGTTTAGAGGTGAGAAATCTCCTCACTTTTCAGAATCCGTGTTTTCCTTTGTGATTTCTTGAAGCCAGATATAGACAAGGAATCCCCATAAACAATGCTGTCTCCAGTGTTGTCATTGTTTAAATATATATATGTATATATAAACAAATCATACATATATAAAACTGATTTGTTTCATATGTGTGATGCTTGCATGGACAGATCAGAGGACATGTTTCTCAGGAATCAAACTCAAATCATCTGGCTTTTCAGCAGGCACCTTAAACACTGTACCAGCTTATAGGACTTCAGTACACTCACTATTTGAGAGTGGTTCACAACTGATGGGCTGCAGAGTTGGGGCATGGTCTTCGCACATTGTACAACTTTCATACATTGTAACAAAAACAAAAGCAACTAAGGTGGATCAGGATGTATTTAATAAATTTTGTTTTTTGTGTGTTATTTCTATAGGCCCATAGAATATCAATATCCATCTTGCTAGGTTTTTTGCAATGTGTAATTGGAAAATTGAATGACTTGGCTCTTCATTTGGGCTTGTATAGATATTGTAATATTGAGATAAACAGCTCAGGCAACAGCCTAGCAAGTTTGACCCTACCTGCAAATCAAGATTTGCCTATTAACAATTTAGATTTAAAAGTGCTTAGAAACTGACACATATTCAGGACATGACCAAGTGTTCATCTTTGCTTGATCACTGTCCATGTGGTCAGCAAGGACAAATCTGACATAACACTGTCTTGCTTTCTCCAACCTACCCCTGGAGTAATCTGTTTCAAAGAATAGTTCTTTGTATCTCACTCTTATTGACTACACAGGTCAGATTCACCAGAATCATCACCGGGGGATTCAATACTGAGTCACATGGTACCATCTACTTCATGATCCACAAAGCACTTATTAATTTTTAACACTAAGCCTAAACAATGATTTAACACTAAACCAATTAATTTTTAAACCAAAAAATAAATATTTCTATGTCTTTTGTAACAAATTTACAACATATCAGTGCATATCCCTATGACTATGGGTGTCCATGAGCCTTGATATAGGCTAAATATAGACATTTATCGTACTGGAGCACACCTAGCTTTATTTTTTTTTCATACAAGGTCTCTGACTGGTCCTGGAACTCATGAATTCATCTAGGCTAGCTGGCCAATGAATTTGAGAGATCTGACTTGTTTTCCCATTGTCTCCCTCTTCCCCAGCATGGAGGTCACACATATGCATGACTGGGCCTGGCTTCTACTGAGTGCTCAGCATCCAACACTCATGGCATCATGTTTGCCTGGCAGTTACTTTACCAACTGAGCTCTCTCCTTGGTGCCAATTTATAATCTTTTTTGAACAAAATGCACACTATGTTAATTACCAAGAAAATCCTATAGGATATTTCCCTGTTTCTTCATAGCCAAGTCCAAACAATATTCTTGTAAAAACAATACAATTTACCAAATCAAACCAAACAGAAAGAAGAATACATTTTTGTGTCATAATTTAACTATTTTAATAAAACAATCTTACGGGGGGGTCATAAAATCTAAAAAACATCATTGAAATCAGAAATTTAGACTTTTAAGAGACTTTCATAAGCAATCTATAAAGACATTTATTTCAAAACAAGCTATATGTATAAATAATTTGTATAGACTATTGTAATAAATATATAGCTATTCTGCTTATATGATTTACTAACTGCTTATCAACGAAACACTGGTTTTATCCTCATACTACTACTATGAGTGGAGACCTAACATCAGTGTTAGGCAACAGTCAATGTGCAGTTCTCACACTCAGGTTAAGAGGTAAGCCATCCATGCAGCAAGCTAGGCTACTTCTTAGTGACAAAATATAATTTATGTACAACATAAAAATAAAGTATCGATTACTCATTTTGGCATGTTATTACAGATATTAGTTTAGTTATCTTGTCCTTATTGTTATAGTTTGGATCCTATGGGTAGGGCTTAATTTTTTTTTTAAATTAGGTATTTAGCTCATTTGCATTTCCAATGCTATACCAAAAGTCCCCCATACCCACCCACCCCCACTCCCCTACCCGCCCACTCCCCCTTTTTGGCCCTGGCGTTCCCCTGTTCTGGGGCATATAAAGTTTGTGTGTCCAATGGGCCTCTCTTTCCAGTGATGGCCGACATATGCAGCTAGAGTCAAGAGCTCCGGGGTACTGGTTAGTTCATAATGTTGATCCACCTATAGGGTTGCAGATCCCTTTAGCTCCTTGGGTACTTTCTCTAGCTCCTCCATTGGGAGCCCTGTAATCCATCCATTAGCTGACTGTGGGCATCCACTTCTGTGTTTGCTAGGCCCCGGCATAGTCTCACAAGAGACAGCTACATCTGGGTCCTTTCGATAAAATCTTGCTAGTGCATGCAATGGTGTCAGCATTTGGATGCTGATTATGGGGTGGATCCCTGGATAAGGCAGTCTCTACATGGTCCATCCTTTCATCTCAGCTCCAAACTTTGTCTCTGTAACTCCTTCCAAGGGTGTTTTGTTCCCACTTCTAAGGAGGGGCATAGTGTCCACACTTCAGTCTTCATTTTTCTTGAGTTTCATGTGTTTAGCAAATTGTATCTTATATCTTGGGTATCCTAGGTTTTGGGCTAATATCCACTTATCAGTGAGTACATATTTTGTGAGTTCCTTTGTGAATGTGTTACCTCACTCAGGATGATGCCCTCCAGGTCCATCCATTTGGTTAGGAATTTCATAAATTCATTCTTTTTAATAGCTGAGTAGTACTCCATTGTGTAGATGTACCACATTTTCTGCATCCATTCCTCTGTTGAGGGGCATCTGGGTTCTTTCCAGCTTCTGGCTATTATAAATAAGGCTGCTATGAACATAGTGGAGCATGTGTCCTTCTTACCAGTTGGGGCATCTTCTGGATATATGCCCAGGAGAGGTATTGCTGGATCCTCCGGTAGTACTATGTCCAATTTTCTGAGGAACCGCCAGACGGATTTCCAGAGTGGTTGTACAAGCCTGCAATCCCACCAACAATGGAGGAGTGTTCCTCTTTCTCCACATCCTCGCCAGCATCTGCTGTCACCTGAATTTTTGATCTTAGACATTCTGACTGGTGTGAGGTGGAATCTCAGGGTTGTTTTGATTTGCATTTCCCTGATGATTAAGGATGTTGAACATTTTTTCAGGTGCTTCTCTGCCATTTGGTATTCCTCAGGTGAGAATTCTTTGTTCAGTTCTGAGCCCCATTTTTTAATGGGGTTGTTTGATTTTCTGAAGTCCACCTTCTTGAGTTCTTTATATATGTTGGATATTAGTCCCCTATCTGATTTAGGATAGGTAAAGATCCTTTCCCAATCTGTTGGTGGTCTCTTTGTCTTATTGACGGTGTCTTTTGCCTTGCAGAAACTTTGGAGTTTCATTAGGTCCCATTTGTCAATTCTCGATCTTACAGCACAAGCCATTGCTGTTCTGTTCAGGAATTTTTCCCCTGTGCCCATATCTTCAAGGCTTTTCCCCACTTTCTCCTCTATAAGTTTCAGTGTCTCTGGTTTTATGTGAAGTTCTTTGATCCATTTAGATTTGACCTTAGTACAAGGAGATAAGTATGGATCGATTCGCATTCTTCTACATGATAACAACCAGTTGTGCCAGCACCATTTGTTGAAAATGCTGTCTTTCTTCCACTGGATGGTTTTAGCTCCCTTGTCGAAGATCAAGTGACCATAGGTGTGTGGGTTCATTTCTGGGTCTTCAATTCTATTCCATTGGTCTACTTGTCTGTCTCTATACCAGTACCATGCAGTTTTTACCACAGTTGCTCTGTAGTAAAGCTTTAGGTCAGGCATGGTGATTCCACCAGAGGTTCTTTTATCCTTGAGAAGAGTTTTTGCTATCCTAGGTTTTTTGTTATTCCAGATGAATTTGCAAATTGCTCCTTCTAATTCGTTGAAGAATTGAGTTGGAATTTTGATGGGGATTGCATTGAATCTGTAGATTGCTTTTGGCAAGATAGCCATTTTTACAATATTGATCCTGCCAATCCATGAGCATGGGAGATCTTTCCATCTTCTGAGATCTTCTTTAATTTCTTTCTTCAGAGACTTGAAGTTTTTATCATACAGATCTTTCACTTCCTTAGTTAGAGTCACGCCGAGATATTTTATATTATTTGTGACTATTGAGAAGGGTGTTGTTTCCCTAATTTCTTTCTCAGCCTGTTTATTCTTTGTGTAGAGAAAGGCCATTGACTTGTTTGAGTTAATTTTATATCCAGCTACTTCACCGAAGCTGTTTATCAGGTTTAGGAGTTCTCTGGTGGAATTTTTAGGGTCACTTATATATACTATCATATCATCTGCAAAAAGTGATATTTTGACTTCCTCCTTTCCAATTTGTATCCCCTTGATCTCCTTTTGTTGTCGAATTGCTCTGGCTAATACTTCAAGTACTATGTTGAAAAGGTAGGGAGAAAGTGGGCAGCCTTGTCTAGTCCCTGATTTTAGTGGGATTGCTTCCAGCTTCTCTCCATTTACTTTGATGTTGGCTACTGGTTTGCTGTAGATTGCTTTTATCATGTTTAGGTATGGGCCTTGAATTCCTGATCTTTCCAGAACTTTTATCATGAATGGGTGTTGGATCTTGTCAAATGCTTTTTCTGCATCCAACGAGATAATCATGTGGTTTTTGTCTTTGAGTTTGTTTATATAGTGGATTACATTGATGGATTTTCGTATATTAAACCATCCCTGCATTCCTGGAATAAAACCTACTTGGTCAGGATGGATGATTGCTTTAATGTGTTCTTGGATTCGGTTAGCGAGAATTTTATTGAGGATTTTTGCATCGATATTCATAAGAGAAATTGGTCTGAAGTTCTCTATCTTTGTTGGATCTTCCTGTGGTTTAGGTATCAGAGTAATAGTGGCTTCATAAAATGAGTTGGGTAGAGTACTTTCTACTTCTATCTTGTGAAAAAGTTTGTGCAGAACTGGAATTAGATCTTATTTGAAGGTCTGATAGAACTCTGCACTAAACCCGTCTGGTCCTGGGCTTTTTTTGGCTGGGAGACTATTTATAACTGCTTCTATTTCTTTAGGGGATATGGGACTGTTTAGAAGGTCAACTTGATCCTGATTCAACTTTGGTACCTGGTATCTGTCCAGAAATTTGTCCATTTCGTCCAGGTTTTCCAGTTTTGTTGAGTATAGCCTTTTGTAGAAGGATCTGATGGTGTTTTGGATTTCTTCAGGATCTGTTGTTATGTCTCCCTTTTCAGTTCTGATTTTGTTAATTAGGATTTTGTCTCTGTGCCCTCTAGTGAGTCTAGCTAAGGGTTTATCTATCTTGTTGATTTTCTCAAAGAACCAACTCCTCGTTTGGTTAATTCTTTGAATAGTTCTTCTTGTTTCCACTTGGTTGATTTCACCCCTGAGTTTGATTATTTCCTGCCGTCTACTCCTCTTGGGTGAATTTGCTTCCTTTTTTTCTAGAGCTTTTAGATGTGTTGTCAAGCTGCTAGTATGTGCTCTCTCCCGTTTCTTCATGGAGGCACTCAGAGCTATGAGTTTCCCTCTTAGAAATGCTTTCATTGTGTCCCAAAGGTTTGGGTACGTTGTGGCTTCATTTTCATTAAACTCTAAAAAGTCTTTAATTTCTTTCTTTATTCCTTCCTTGACCAAGGTATCATTGAGAAGAGTGTTGTTCAGTTTCCACGTGAGTGTTGGCTTTCTGTTATTTTTTTTGTCATTGAAGATCAGCCTTAGTGCATGGTGATCTGATAGGATACATGGGACAATTTCAATATTTTTGAATCTGTTGAGGCCTGTTTTGTGACCTATTATGTGGTCAATTTTGGAGAAGGTACCATGAGGTGCTGAGAAGAAGGTATATCCTTTTGTTTTAGGATAAAATGTTCTGTAGATATCTGTCAGATCCATTTGTTTCATCACTTCTGTTAGTTTCAGTGTGTCCCTGTTTAGTTTCTGTTTCCATGATCTGTCCATTGGTGAAAGTGGTGTGTTGAAGTCTCCCACTATTATTGTGTGAGGTGCAATGTGTGCTTTGAGCTTTACTAAAGTTTCTTTAATGAATGTGGCTGCCCTTGTATTTGGCGCATAGATATTCAGAATTGAGAGTTCCTCTTGGAGGATTTTACCTTTGATGAGAACAAAGTGCCCCTCCTTGTCTTTTTTGATGACTTTGGGTTGGAAGTCAATCTTATCAGATATTAGGATGGCTACTCCAGCTTGTTTCTTCATACCATTTGCTTGGAAAATTGTTTTCCAGCCTTTTATTCTGAGGTAGTGTCTATCTTTTTCTCTGAGATGTGTCTCCTGTAAACAGCAAAATGTTGGGTCTTGTTTGTGTAGCCAGTTTGTTAGTCTATGTCTTTTTATTGGGGAGTTGAGACCATTGATGTTAAGAGATATTAAGGAAAAGTAATTGTTGCTTCCTGTTATTTTTGTTGTTAAAGTTGGCATTCTGTTCTTGTGGCTGTCTTCTTTTAGGTTTGTTGAGGGATTACCTTCTTGTTTTTTCTAGGGCATTGTTCCCGTTCTTATATTGGTTTTTTTCTGTTATTAAACTTTGAAGGGCTGGATTCGTGGAGAGATAATGTGTGAATTTGGTTTTGTCGTGGAATACTTTGGTTTCTCCATCTATGGTAATTGAGAGTTTGGCTGGGTATAGTAGCCTGGGCTGGAATTTGTGTTCTCTTAGTGTCTGTATAACATCTGTCCAGGCTCTTCTGGCTTTCATAGTCTCTGGTGAAAAATCTGGTGTAATTCTGATAGGCTTGCCTTTGTATGTTACTTGACCTTTTTCCCTTACTGCTTTTAGTATTCTATCTTTATTTAGTGCATTTGTTGTTCTGATTATTATGTGTCGGGAGGAATTTCTTTTCTGGTCCAGTCTATTTGGAGTTCTGTAGGCTTCTTGTATGTTCATAGGTATCTCTTTCTTTATATTTGGGAAGTTTTCTTCAATAATTTTGTTGAAGATGTTTGCTGGTCCTTTGAGTTGAAAATCTTCATTCTCATCCACTCCTATTATCCGTAGGTTTGGTCTTCTCATTGTTTCCTGGATTTCCTGGATATTTTGAGTTAGGATCTTTTTGCATTTTCCATTTTCTTTGATTGTTGTGCCGATGTTCTCTATGGAATCTTCTGCACCTGAGATTCTCTCTTCCATCTCTTGTATTCTGTTGCTGATGCTCAAATCTATGGTTCCAGATTTCTTTCCTAGGGTTTCTATCTCCAGTGTTGCCTCACTTTGGGTTTTCTTTATTGTGTCTACTTCCCTTTTTAGGTCTAGTACGGTTTTGTTCATTTCCATCACCTGTTTGTATGTTTTTTCCTCTTTTTCTGTAAGGACTTCTACCTGTTTGATTGTGTTTTCCTGTTTTTCTTTAAGGACTTGTAACTCTTTAGCAGTGTTCTCCTGTATTTCTTTAAGTGATTTATTAAAGTCCTTCTTGATGTCCTCTACCATCATCATGAGATATGCTTTTAAATCTAGGTCTAGGTTTTCGGGTGTGTTGGGGTGCCCTGGACTGGGCGAAGTGGGAGTGCTGGGTTCTGATGATGGTGAGTGGTCTTGGTTCCTGTTAGTAGGATTCCTACGTTTACCTTTCGCCATCTGGTAATCTCTGGAGTTAGTAGTTATAGTTGACTCTGTTTAGAGATTGTTCTTCTGGTGATTCTGTTACCGTCTCTCAGCAGACCTGGGAGACAGATTCTCTCCTCTGAGTTTCAGTGCTCAGAGCACTCTCTGCTGGCAAGCTCTCTTACAGGGAACGTGCGCAGATATCTTGTTTTTGGACCTCCTCCTGGTCAAAGAAGAAGGCCCAAAACAGGGCCTCTCTCAGAAGCTGTGTTGCTTTGGCAGTTCCCAGAAGCTGTCAGCTTCTGTGGTGCAGACTCTCACCTGTGCAGACTAAAACCCTAAGTTCCAGGGAGTCCTGGAACCAAGATGGTGACCGCTGCTCCTGAGGCTGAGGCCGTCTCCCGAGCCAGGCGGACACCTGTCCTCTGGTCCGGATGGTGGCCGGTTGTCTGCGGCCCGCCCAGGCTGCTGCCTCAGAGGCTCTGTGCTTCTGCCCGTCCCAGAAGCTGTCCGGTTCTCTGGCGCACCCTCTAAGCTGCTCAGACTAATTTCCTAAGTTCTGCTGAGTCCCGGAACCAAGATGGCGACCGCTGCTGCTGAGGCTGAGGCCGCCTCCCAAGCCAGGCGGACACCTGTCCTCTGGTCCGGATGGTGGCCGGTTGTCTGCGGCCCGCCCAGGCTGCTGCCTCAGCGGCTCTGTGCTTCCGCCCGTCCCAGAAGCTGTCTGGTTCTCTGGCGCACCCTCTAACCTGTTCAGACTAATTTCCTAGGTCCCGTGGAGTCCTGGAACCCAGATGGCGACCACTGCTGCTGAGGCTGAGGCCGCCTCCCCAGGGCTTAATTTTTTTGGATTAAAGATTATAGGAGAAGAGGGTCAGTTTCTCCCTAAAGCAAAAGGTTTCAACTACTATTCTAAGAACTAACAGCAATAACTTCTATCCACAGAATACCCTAGAGAGAAGTGTTCATACAATGGGTTTTCCCAAGATATAGTTCAAGTATGGTCAATATGTATAATGCTCGTTCCTTAATTCTGCAGAAAAATAGGGGATTCTGTTATGGCAGATTTGCTAATCTTGTATTTATAGCTACAGCCCTGTGTGCAAAGCCTGAGATGAGAAAATGTATGGGCCCAGCCACTTACTATTTATGACATTTAAAGATAGACAAGGGCCATAAAACACCATAATTTCCAAAGTTACTATTATTTTCTCACAGTGTTAACAAGTTCTAGTCATATGAACACATGGGCTTGCCAGTATACCATTCATTTTTGTCACATTTACTTAAATGTTCAATGAAACTCACCAAATGCTAGAAACATTATCAGACTCAGATTACAAATGGATTGACTACATATGAATAACAGGAAAATAAGTAAATGAATAAAAAGGTGTTCCTGTGCTTGTGGACTTATAGGATTTTAGAACTGTAGTGGGTGTTCAAGTCCAGGCTAAGTGGATGGAGAGTCTGTGTAACAGAGAAGTTAAGCAGAGGAAGTGAGATTCACAGTGAAAATTGAAGACGAGGAAAGAATGAATCAAGCAAATGGGATGGAGTATGGTGGTGGGTTAACTTGTGAACGTGTGACTTTACACCTAGGAACATTTTGAACTTTAGCACATAAGACATAATATTCAATAGGACAAACAACCAAAAGAGCCCAGTAGTAATTACAGACAACAGAATGAAATCACACTCTCCAAGTTTCTTTGCTCTTAGTCTCTGAGAATCAATAATCACTCAGCAAGTGTTTTTAGACTCTTGTTAATGACTACCGGCTTTCAAAATAAAGCCACAGAACACAGACACAGATGCTTTTATGAAAGAGGCAATTCTTGGACCTATCCTGTGATTAATAAATGTGACATTTGCTTCATCGCATACCAAGCTAAGTGCTACATACCATATCACCTAATTTTGCATCACAAGGTGAGGACTGCACAGTATAGTCTAAGTAATGTGACTTATTCTTGAAAAAGACTTTAGAATGGTCGATTGTTAGAACTCATGTAGAAGTAGATGTAAATGGCTGAGAAGCATAGAGACTCAATGGAACACGAAGGAAATACCATAGCAGAACTACAATTACCACGTGCTTGCCTGTGGTGCGCAATCAAAAGTGGAAGTGAAGCCAGACCCTGTGAACTCCAGAAGAGTCAGGAAGGCACCTTAGGACACAGAACACAGTGTTCCCAGGACACTTGTAGAAGTTGTAATCATTGCTGAGAAAAATGTTAGTTCCACAGAATCCTGCCCACCATTCTCAACTACGGATAGCCTAAGACATACAGAAGGGAGGGATGGAAAACAAAAGAGAGGACACGGGACATGCCCTGAGGGAATCAAACCAGAACAGTTTATCTGAGTCACACAAACTCACAATGGAAGAATTCTGCCTCTCTCACGTCTCCTTCTACTCCAGTCAAATGGATATAAACTTTCCCTTATCAGAATACCCTGCTTCACACTAGTTCTGTCTCAGGAGAAGAGTTCCACCTTGGTTTGTATGAGAAACGCTTTCCCTGAGAAGATAGCAGTGCCTATAGAGCTGTCAACCTCCATCTCTGGCTCCAGTCGTTGACAAAAGGAAAGGATCCAGCTAAGCAAATGTTTGTGACTTGGTCCCTAATTCTTCTTTTTTGTCTTAATTCTAAGGTCAGACTGTACTGAATTTAAACAAGATTTTACAATTTCTCAAACTCTGATTTATTTTACTTCTCTATAACCTAGTCATTGACTTGGATGTTCCAAATAATTGTAGCTTCTAAGTGCCATATTTGCAGGCAATCAGTACTAGCAGTGAGGGGTGGGGGGAGTGGGTTTGCAACTGTATACTTAAAGAGAAGCCAACCTTTCCTAAAACTCCTTTTCTATGGCCCTGTAGTTTGTTAAGACAATTCTAAGCTTTCTTGTGATCTAGTCTGTGTCCCCTTGTGTCTAAGTATTCAAAGATGTTCTGAATGTGTACACCACTGGTAACTTAAATCGCTAACTGTATATGCCCAATCAGGACTGTGAGCCCACATTTAAATAAAATGTGGCTTGAAGTCCCACTTGTGAAATGTTTTTAAAATATGTTTGTTGAGTCACTGAGTTGTATTGTACCCAGTCACCAAAGCCTAGCTTCCCATGCTTCTCTGCCATTGCTTAAGCATCTCTAAAAGATAGAAGGTTCAATTATGTCTCAACCTTATCTGTTAAAGCCCAGGACACAAGGCATTTCTGTGGCAATTTTTGGCCTTATCAGCAAATAATTGCTTGTTCCTGTTACTGACTCATGGCCATGTTCACCAGATTGTAGGTTCGTTTGCTGACCATGTGACTATCACCTTCATTATCAGCACTGAGAGCAGAAGGATCACAGACCATGAATTCAGAAAGGCTAGGGTCTGTCACTTATTCCCTATATGTCTTTGATAAAATTACTTAAACATTAACATTTTCATGTTTTTCACACTTAATGTCTCATCTTTTAACATGATGCTCCTTGAAACAACTAATCAGAAAGCTTAAAATTGAAAAACAGTTCTTACAATGGTGGATACAGGCGAAGATTTGAAGATGTCACCTGAGTGAAGTGAGTCTGAATGACCAGCACATTCTCCTGTAAGAGCTTCTATCAAACTGGCTGTTCAGCGTTGCCTAGTCTTGTACACTAATGAAAAAAAGAGTTCTCATTCTAGCCACCAAACTGGATATTTTTGGTTTACCACTGCTGCTCTAGAAGGCATCAGATAGAAATGTGACATGGAGCACAAACTTGAAAACTCATGTTAAAATTTTTACCACCACCTAGTACAGTGCTTCCAAATCCCTTCTCAGCTTTCTAGTCAGCTGGCTTTAAGGTGCCGGTAAATTGTGTAGTTTTCCCTATTACAGCCTCATTGACCTTTATCCTCTTTGCAGAAGCTTTTGTGCCCATATTTGAAGAACTGTGATGTTTATTCTTTTTCCCACTGACTAACCAGTGACTGCAGAGACATGAGGTTGGCTGAAATGCCAAGAAAGAAGAGGAAGGAAATGAACTTTCCTTACATGTTATTATTTATACCACAAATTTCCCTACGACACTTTGGTACCATTACATAGCAATGTGTCTCCTACCAAAGAAACTGGCCTTTCTGCAATTTGAGACCCCGGACCAGAAAGAAGTTCTTGGTCAAAACAATAGAGAAAGATAAATAAATGACTAAATAAACAACACAAAAGTGGGCATAATAACATAATAACATTTTTGGATACATAATCTTCTAAGGATCTTAATGCATTAAATTCCCAAGGTTTGTTATTATTCCCCAGTTCAGGTTAACTCCAGCCCCTCAGGAAAATGTCTACTTTCTTCCTTTGGTTCCTAGTGGTCTCATTCTAGATTGTGCCTCATGGATCTACCCATGGGTTCTTTTCTGGTCCCTATCCTACATTCAGTCTTCTAATCCCAAAGTTCTTCTCCATGTACACCTGCTGTGTGGGTGCTCTCACCTTGTCCTGTGTACATGTGGCTTTCTTCTGAATTGATGACTCTAGCTCTTAATTCTCTTCTAAAATCAGACGACTATGTTGGCATCTTTATTTAGGCTCTCTCTGTGGATATATAATGAGCCATATGATAATTATTAACCTGAAATCTTGGTTCTCATCTACCTGTTCATCCATCCATCATCTTTTTATCACCTACAATGTGAGAACATGAGTGTCCCCTCTCTAGAGGACAATGCAATTAGATGTTCTGCTGGAGATGAGTAACAGCTCCTACTGGGCATTCAAATGTATTAACTCCACTATTATGTACCTTCTAGAATCAGGATACGTAAAAAAAATAAATTTCTAAAGCTTATGGAATACTTACAAATGAACCCAGGCACCAAACCATCCCCCCAAAACACACACACACACACACACACACACACACACACACACACACAGACACACAAGAAAAGGCATATTATTAGTACTTAGCACAAAATACTAATGACTCTGATATCACAAACCCATGACATAAAAGATCAAGTGCATAGCATCTGATTCACCTTCACATGACCACACCACCGAGTTTCTGAAGTAGAGAGGGAACAGCCAGGGTTATGAACTACCTTTTCTCTGAAGTTTTCATGAGGCAGATTAGCCCCTCTACTATGCTTTTCCATTACTGGGTCTACAACAGTTGAATTTGGGGGAACTCAGTGAATTACCACAAAGAATCCATGCTATCTTACTTTAAACAGAGTGTAGGTGCCTTAAAGGAAGTTATCCATTAACATCAAGCTGAACCTTTTACCATATTCCAGGAAGCAAAAGGTTTTCAGCATTAGTCACTTTCACAGTTTTATGCCGTGTACAGAATCAGGAGTATTATGAAGACACCAGAGACTCAGCTTCCTTAACAAGATGCTGGGGATTTCTCAGGGATCATCCTTACTCTTAACTATCTTCAATTTAAAAACTAAGTATATGTACAAAGATAAACGTATAAAAATATAGTCACATAACAACTCAGATGTACCATAAAGAACTCCAGAAACACATCAGTCATCTATGCATTACCCTAAGATCTTTATTTTATTTTGTTTTCAGTGTTGTTGTTGATTTACATAATTGGGGATGAAATCTGAGTCTTCACAATTGCTAAGTGAGTACTCTACCATTAAGCTGTATCTTTAAACCGGGCAGTGGTGGCTCATGCCTTTAATCCCAGCACTTGGGAGGCAGAGGCAGGCAGATTTCTGAGTTGGAGGCCAGCCTAATCTACAGAGTAAGTTCCAGGACAGCCAGGGCTACACAAAGAAACCCTGTCTCAAAAAATGAAAAACAAACAAACAAACAAACAAACAAAAGCTACATCTTTAGTCCCACCTAAAAGTCCCCCCCCACCACACACACACTGATTTATCATTTCCATGCATTAGAAAGTATAACTAGAATGATATGGTTTAAAATAACGAACCATGAAGGAGTAGGCTATGATGTAAAGTAACAGCAGGTACTTTTCTTTGACTTAATCAGAGTGTCAAGAATGTTACTCTTCTCCAACACAGGTCCTCTGAGCAGATGGACAGACCATTGGAATAATAGCATCACACAGGAGAAACTTTGCTCCATGGGCATTTTCTCTGATTTGCTTGTGCTGCCCATCATTTGTTACCCTCTGCCAGGCCATGATACAGCAAGAAATGCCCCATTAGAACTCAAAAGAATGTTAGCGGTATTCTCTTGAACCTCCAGAGCCATCAGCTAAATTACTTAAAAGAAACTACCCAGTCTAAGATACTCTGTTATAGCACAGAAAAGATATGTGACATGGTCAAGGAATGTCTGTGATAAAATTAAGAACAACAACAAAAAATGAGACTCAAATCAGATCAAAGACAAATGGTCAAAATGCTTACACTTTATCTTTGTTCAACTGTATAGTCCCTACCTCCAACATTCATTAACCAGACCCCAAAACAAAAATAGCTGGTGACTTAGGCTCTGCTTGGGTGAAAGAGATGATTAGTGGAAGATTTTGAGCATGGAAGGACTTTTTCTAAGTTCCCACTGACTGCTACGTTGAGACTGGAATGAAGATTTGGAATGTGAAATGGGAAGAGAAACACTGAGAAATCAGCACTATCATAAAAAAAAAAAAAACAATAAAGTAAGGTCTTAAGCCAAATTCATAGCAGAAGAATGGTGAGAAGCAATCATATTCTCAGTATATTTTGAAGAGAAAGGTCACAGAGTTTATAAACCATCAGACCATAGGTGAAGGGATCAAAGTTAGCTCTACAGATTTGCAAGGACTTGCAAAGTAGAGTTCATGTATTTCCACTGGAAGTGCATAGAATTTAGTTAGTGGTTAAGTGTGATGAGAAATATGGAGGACCTAACTTTGCAAAGCCAATTAAACATTCAAAAGAGATTCATAAATTTTGAGTTAGAGACACAAAGATATTCAGTGAAAATGCAAGAGCAGAGGAGAAATATGGAACAAGCCTTGGGACACTCCAAACCTGTCAGGTGACAATGCATAACCCAGAACAGAAAACAAAAAGGAATATCAGTATAGTATGGGGAAAAAACAGGCTTGCCTGGATGGAAAGTGAAACAAGTGTTTGAAGGAGGAAGCAGTTATCGGCTCTATCTGATTCTACTCATAGGTCCAGTAAGAGTGATTCAAACATGAGACTTTGGCTTTAATGGCAAAGATAAGAGCAACATATGCTTCTCATAGAGTTATTGTTATTACTTTTAATTAAGTACAGGTGTGTGTGTGTGTGTGTGTGTGTGTGTGTGTGTGTGTGTGTGTGCCTGCATGTGAGTATGTTCACATGAATGTTTGCAAGGACCTTTGGATTCTCTCGAGCTGGAACTTCAGATGGTTGAGTTGCCTGACCTGACATGGGTTAGAGAACAGCAGGTGTTCTCAAACTCTACACCACCTCTTCAGCACAAGGGCATTTCTATAGGATGTTTTAAGAAAAAGACCTTTTCAGGATAAAATGATTCTTTATTTGCTGTTGGAGATAGCTCTGGTAGTTTATTCCTGTTTGTTTGTTTGTTTGTTTGTTCGGTTGTTTTTGTTTGTTTGGTTGGTTTTGGTTTTTTTTTTTATGAGCAATAATGAGAAGATAGTAGACAATAGCTAAAGGGAGTTAATAAGAACCAGGGGCTGAGCTCTAGAATTTTAGAAAGACAAGAGAAGACAAAGTATATAAGCATGCTGATGGGAGAGACCATGCTAGGATGCTGCAGAGTAGAGGTGGTGGTATTGAGTTGGAAGCTGGAGAAGAATTGCTGGGAAGATATTCTCATGGGAGAAGCAGAAGTGGCCCTGAAACCAGCACAAACAATTCATCCTTGGGACCAAGAGAGGAGCAATATGTGAAGAGAGGTCAGTTGCAGGATAGAGGTCAAGGATTGAGAGAGAGAGAGAGAGAGAGAGAGAAACCTTCTCTTTCAATTCCCTGGATCCATCAGGTCAAATGAGAATCCAATTACCACATTACAGTATAATTTAAGGGAAGCAGAGATACTGTTCAGAGAGAAGACTGAGTCCTGCAGTCAACACAGTATCTCCAAAGGCAGACATTCATGAAGACTTGGGATGAGGTGAGGTCCACTAATACATTACAGCCTGTGTGCCTGGAGCCTCACATGACTGAAATGAAAGTACATAACATTAAGAACTAGCTCTTCCATCTCCAGTTAAGCGGTAGGGCCCTTGCCCCTGGCCAGTTTCCATTTTACTAACCAGGAAGCCCTTTGCATACTAAAAGCTGATTATATTTACAAGAAGGAAGTGTGAGGGAGCAGATATTTTATTTGGTTTTGATAAGGAATCCTGATTAAATGGATTCTTTATCTTGAAAGAGCAATGCTTTTCCTCCCCACAAAGCAGTTCAAATTTCAACATTGTCATGAGGCTGGGTATTTTTTATATAAAATATAAAGTGAACATATTTTAGAGACAATCAAGGGCTAGAGTGAGACACATAGCAATTGAATTCAACAAAATGATTTTCTATAAATGAGTCACATTCTATGGTGAAACTCTATGCGTATATATTAATCAACATTATCTGTGGCTAACAAGGCTGGATATCAGGTTGTGATAGCAAGTTCTAATGCCTACATATTCAAGAAGTCCATATGAAGCACCTTCTAAGTACTACAACAGTGTACAGCAGTGAACAAACAAAATGACGACTGCCTTTATGAAGCTTGTCACACTCAGGGACCAATCTGTAGAAGACAAGGCAATCAATAAGAAAAATGTAATATATAACAAGGCCTTAATATATAAAATCTCAGCAGACAAAAGAACATCCAAGTACAGAAAACAGGTAAATCATTTGCAATAGAGATAGTGTGTTCAGGTTAAACATCACCGAAAAGTTAGAATGGTGAAGACTTGAAGAAGATGGGGGTATGAGTCATATAAGAAGTGCTTTCTCTGGGGAATCAAAATCCAAGCAGAAGGTACCATGAATGCAGAAGTTTGGAGCAAGGAGGATGCCTGAAGTATTTATAGGGCTGTCAGAAGGCCAGTTTAAGAATAAAGGGTAATCAGTAGGGAGAGACTGTGGGGGTTATGAGATATGTGGGTTTTGCCATTGGGCAAAGAATGAGGTTAGAAGACTGCAGTTTAGAGTCTCTTTAGGTTTTCAGATATTTCTTCACAATTTGAACACTTGACAGTTGTCCCTTTAATTTATTTGAAATGCTAATTTTTTAAAAATAAAGGTTCACCTCTCGGTGCAATAAAATAAATAAAAATAATAATAAAATTAAATTAAATTAAAAAGCCATCTGTTTTGCGGCATCATGGCTGCCCTCCAACCTCTGGTGAAGCCTAAGATCGTCAAAAAGAGGAACAAGAAGTTCATCAGACACCAGTCAGACCGATATGTGAAAATTAAGCGAAACTGGCGGAAACCCAGAGGCATTGACAACAGGGTGCGGAGAAGGTTTAAGGGCCAGATCCTGATGCCCAACCTCGGTTATGGGAGCAATAGAAAAACCAAGCACACGCTGCCCCGCGGCTTCCACTAGTTCCTGGTCCACAATGTTAAGGAGCTGGAGGTGCTGCTGATGTGCAACACATCTTACTGTGCTGAGACTGCTCACAACGTGTCCTCTAAGAACCGAAAAGCCGCCGTAGAAAGAGCAGCACAGCTGGCCATCAGAGTGACCAATCCCAACGCCAGGCTATGCAGCGAAGAAAACCAATAGATGGCTTGTGTTCACGTTTTGTATTTAAATAAAATCACAAAATCTGAAAAAAAAAACCAACAACAACAAAAACCCCAAGAATAAAGAAAGGGTAAAGTCCAAGATAGGACTGTCTATATAATATGCAGTCACAATTTTAGGCTCCATTTAACATTATTAACAATTCAAAAACAGACATAAGAAACCTTTGTTTTGTATTCATGCAAAATTAAGTATAATACAAATGTCAACCTCGATTGCCTCCCAGAATATGAAGATAAGGCCTTATTGCTCAAGAAATAATGAATTTCAGGCACAGGGTTTAGAGGAGACAAATGGGCACTGATACAGAAGCTGCATTCCTGAGGACTGGGTCCCATAGTATCAAAAGGTACTTTGCAAGATGCCAAGGGGGAGGGGCATTGGGCAGTCATATCCAACAGTAAAGCCTATGAATCGCACTAACGACTGGACTGACAGGATATTCCCAATGGGAAATGGTAGCACATTGATTTGGGGGGGGGTTACCTCCAGCTTTCCAACTGGAGTTAAGGTCCACACAAAAGGAGGGAAATCATACCTGCTCCTGTAAAGCTAGATAGGTATAAATGGCTGGAGAAACACAGACCTGAGAGGAGAACCTCCTCTACCACCTCCCTAAACCAGTGTAATTCTGTACTCTAAATAGTTATTTCCATACCTAAGGACAGATTTCACCCCTCATCAAACAAGCTTCTTTTTTGCAACAGAAGGAGATCATTAAAGACAGCCAATATTAGTCAACATGTAGAAAACTGACTGAGACAGCCAGTCTAAACCCGTATGTCTGCAGCACAACTCCTATACATAAGGCTCAAGGAATATTGAGGAAGAGAGTACAGAATTATAAGAACCAGAGGGACAGGAAGTCTGTTGTGAGATTGTAACATTGACAAGAAGCAACACTCATGAAATGTTGAAGGCATGACTCCCCGCCCCCACCCCCATCCCCCCAAAAAAACCTTGCACAATTCCAACATTAGTTTATATCACTATGTAGATAAGGGAAATTTCATGAAGACCCAACCCTGAATGAAGAGCTATAAACAATTAACAGCTAATGAAAAGGCTAGAATTAGTCTTCCCCAGGATGAGCCTCCAGGTTGGATATCCAATACAAATTGCTCAAACTCAGAAACACATACCTGAAGGCAGCATTGAATAGACAATGTAGTTTGTAGTTAAGAAAAATACTCATTATTCAGCAGCTGAAAATAAAGGTTTCAACTGACCTAGATCTTTCAGAATTTCAAGTCCAACTAAAATTCATTCTTAGAGCCCACATTGCTCTTGGCCAGGACTATTTATACTCTATTTACTTCTTAATTCGGTCCTCTTTTTAAAAAAGATTTCACTGCCTCCATCAAAAGTGTGCTTTGACTGAGACTGAACAGCAAAGAATTTGAAATGTGACTAAGACAAAGTTAGTAAAAACTGCTTGAAATACCACAGTTAGCTTTCACTACCACCAAAGATTTTTTCACTTGGTTTTAGAAGGTACTATTTATTCTTTGTAATCTCCTTTCTGATATGTTTGTTATAAAAATGTAAAATTTTTACATCTGCACTGTTAAGTGCAATCCAAACTCATATAAATTGTGTATATGTTAATAAATATTCCAGCCTAGGCGTAGAAGTCAGGAAACTGAGCTGAGGTTGTTTGTGATTTTTTTTCTTTGCCGGTGAGGACAAAACACAAATATTTAAGAGGGATAAGAAGAGTTGCAATCTAGACAAAACTGTTTCTTTCACTGTTTAGAATCAAACCCATGACTTCCAGATCATTAGAGTGGCCGTGTGCTCTAGGATGAGTGGTACCATTAGGAGAAACATAGAAAACAACCTGAGCATTATAGGGCAGAGGAGAGAGGCAGAGCCATGTGGTGGATGCATGCCAAGCAACCCTCTGAGGAGTCTAGAGGCAATTAGAGAATACTGCGGGAGACTGACACTCAGAATTTACAGTGCTCCATGGTCAGGGTCACAATAGTTTAGCTAACTAACACTTTATGTTTTCTTCCCCCTACCCTAGGAAAACTGGCACATATTAGTGTCAATTAGGCCTGAGACGCTGACAGCTCATTTCTTTGAAATTAGATTTTTCTCTGATATGCTTGTTATAGGAAACACCTCATTTCTCAAAACTGACTGAACAGTATCCATAGCCTTTCCAAGCTTATGAAGATTTCCTTCTCCCTGCCTTCTGTCACAGTAAGGGAGATGGTACAAAAACAGTGTTCAGGGTTAAAACCCAAACTGGATAGATTCCCACTACATATAATCAGATATGTAGCGACATCATGTACCCCATACTCTAACAAGGAGAGTAAAGGTCTTGTTATTTCCTAGCTCAGCATATGTTATGATGGTATCGATAATGTTTGTGATTTAAGCATAAGATAAAACCAGGTTCTTCCTTCTCAGCAGTGAGGTTGAGCACAGGGTTTTGTGGATATTAGGCAAGCACTACACTGCTGGGTTACATGTGCAGCAAAGCCAGCCTACTTCATCATTTTGTATTGAGACAGAGTCTTGCTGAATCACCCAGGTTATTGTGTTTGTTTGTTTGTTTGTTTGTTTGTTTGTTTAAGATGGAGTTTTTCTGTGCAGCCCTGGCTGTTCAGGAACTCCCTTAGTAGACCAGGCTTCCCTTTAATCCAGAGATCAGTCTGCCTCAGTGGATTAAAGACATGTGTCACCACCTCCCATATTCAGGCTATCTTGGACCTTTCGATTTTCCTACCCTCAACTTCCTGAGTAGTTTGGATAGCAAGCTCACACCTCAACACCTGGCACAGGATTTCCATTTAATGAATTTCCCTACATCTTTGCAAATTTAAAGAAGGCCTTTACTTGGGGATTCATAAATAAATAGAAAAGGTTACTCAATCTTCAAATATTCAAAACAGTAAGTCTCTTTTACATGATTATAAAAACACAGTTACCACCTATTACAAAAGACCTAATCCATTTACTTTGAATCAAAGCTAAAAATGTAAAAATTATCTTTCTAAATATGAAAAAGTAATTATATCATAGATATATTAATGTCCTCATTCTGATAATCCATGCCCAACAGTTTTTTTTTCTTCTTTCATTACTGGCCAAACTAACAATGGGGCCAGATGATGGATGTAAGAAGCAAGCAAGCATCCTTCAACATGGTGAACAGTATCATGCCCTCTCTCCATCACACCACGTGCCATCATGATAATTTCCATTGTCTCCTGCAGTTTTAAAATGTTCCTTGGTGTAGTAAAATCATCCCTGGCTAAGAACCACTAATAAAGTGCAAGTGAGACAGATGCTAATTCATTTTTACAGGTTAGTTTGTAGCCTTTCATGTTGAGCAATTGCTTGTATAGTCTTCAACCACCAAAGATAACAATGTTTTGCCAAAAGGATAGTGTTAAGACAGGTCTCCCCAAAGTACGAAGGTACAGCATGCAAGCCATCACTCAATGAAGCATACAGAACGTCTGTTATCTGTGTGTCATAGATGACATGGTTGACTAACCTACTTCCTTCTTCAGAAATCCAGCAACTGAGAAACAAGTTTGAGGCATTTTCTGTCCACTCAGTAAAACCTGTGCCTCACTGAGGTCGCTGACACATCGGAAGACCACAGAGCTGCTCTCTCAGACCTGCTGGATTTCTATCTGTTTGCTGATAACTCTCCCCCTTTGACCGCATTTCTAACACTAATACCTCTAGCACAATCATCAGACATTTAAAACACTTTATATTAACTTTAATTTGTGCTTTATTGGAGGAAGGGGAAGACAGTGTTTCTAAACTTCTCACTGGACCATAAATAAAACGAAGTTTGGTTTTTTTTCATACCTGTCTATTACACTCCCATTTCTTACTTGATATTGAAGAAAATGAACTTTATACAGAGTTCATAGACACAAAGCCTTTGCACATGAAGTGCAGTGACAGCCTCTGCAACAGAACCTGCTTCATGATTAGGTTACTGAGTCATCCCTTTCAACAATATCAGATATAAGGTGGTACCAAGACTGCGGTAGAAATGGATGGCTTCCTGGCCTTGCTAGGTTTATTCCAGATTGTAGTTGAACTTGGATCCTATTTTCCTGGCATTCATGCATTATACAAACTGAAGAAAGAAAAGGGGGTGGTTTCACATCTGAAAATAATTCTTACACAACCTTCCTCTCATCATATTTTTACATCCCGTCTACCTGTTAGACTTCATTCTTGAGACTTACTAGACTCTTAAAGCTATTTTTCAGATGAGAATATTCAGCTGGTAGCAACAAAACAACACTTAAACTTACTTTTAGAACATTGATTGATTGATTGATTGATTGCAAGGAATTGAAGAGAAAATAGAAGCAAGGAGTAGGGGGAGGGGGACTCCTTAACTCCTGAACAGTGTGTAAGAGAAACTAGACAACAGGAACTGGTCTAGTGTAGGTTTCCACTGCTCCTGAAACCTACCTACATATTGAGACTGCCCCCTCTTTCTGTGAAGTAAAGTTTCTATACTTGTAAATTTTTTATTGGGGGGGGGGGGGACAGGATCAGAAAAAAAAAAAGGAAAGAAAAATAAATAAAATGTTTATCTGTTAAAAGTTGAACTTTACAGTAGAGGCAAAGACTTGTGAGGTGTTTTACCCCCCCTCTTTTGTCAAAAGAAATGAAGGGAAAAAAGCTTATTCAGTAGCAACTGTCTACAGAAGAGAAGCAAAAGGCATTGAAAACAAGAAAAACCACAAAGCAATTAGTTCCTGTTCGCGCGCTGCAGCTTGTGACTGACGTGGGCCTCTGCGCTGGGTGCATTTTGAATTTTCAGATTAGCAGTGTTCATTTAGGGAGGAAGCAGGCTTCGGCAGAGTCTGAAGAAGAAAGCAGCATTCACAGAACTGTTATTCATAAAGAATTGCAATTCTTTAAATGAACCCCACCTGGTAGACTGAGAGGAAGAGAGCAATGTGTTCTATGGTAGGGAACTTCTGATTGAAAACTTAGAACTAAGGTTTATAAACAGTTACTGGAATCTGAGAAAGAGTCAAACACACAACCTTGAGAAACTAAGAATTGGGGATTTCAGGACACACTATAGAGTCAGAATTCAGAAACTTGTGTGACTGACATGGTCCACAGTTATGTTATTTACCTCCTACTTTACCTTTGCAGGGAGACATTAAATTAGTTCTATGTGTAATGCTAATGTTATGATTTAGATTCATGGAGCTACCAAGTCCTCCTGCCTTTCATTGGCCTGCTGTGCTTTTCCTTGTTGGGTGTACATGCATCACCTTAGATGAAAAGCTATTTGGAAGTCTCAGATTTATATCCTCACTCTGAGTCTAACAGTGCAATAAAGACTAATTTGTTTATTTTAATGCACTCATTCTGGTCTCTTAAATCAGCAGCTTACATTTCAAAGGTATGAAGATGTTTTCTAGTTGCCCTAATTCCACTGCATTGCCGTATGCTGCTGCATTGCTCATAATATTTAGACAGTTCCATAGCAACCCATAAAACACAGCCTGTAGAGTCCTGCATTCCTCTGACTGTGCCTCAAGGACTGGAAGGATTCCTAAGGAGAGAAACCCCAGTACACTCTCTGAAACACTCCCTCTATGGCAGTAGCTGCCAGGGCAGGAGCAGAGCCAGGTCTGAGATTTCATATTCAGAGATCACTACGATGTCTATAAAGATTGTTTTGATATTTCTGGTTTTCTGCTCTTCTTTACAAGGCTGAATCAACAAATGAGCTGATAACCAAAGAACTCAACAACCCACTTCAGAGATACTTGCTCAGTCATGTTCATTTCCACTCACAATAGATCGGAAATGAAAACAACTAAATGCATATCCTTCAACTGACAAGTGAATAATGAAATATGGTATATATACACAATTGGATCCTATCCATCTGTAAAGAAAACTGAATCATGAAATTCACAGGTAAATGGATGCA
The DNA here is from genome assembly GCF_000001635.26 of Mus musculus. Taxonomy (NCBI): domain Eukaryota; kingdom Metazoa; phylum Chordata; class Mammalia; order Rodentia; family Muridae; genus Mus; species Mus musculus. The sequence goes on along the minus strand of NC_000067.6, from coordinate 144,306,057 downwards.
ACTAGAAAGTACTATACTGAGTGATCCCAGGCCCAGAAAGACAAATGTCACATGTCCTTTCTTCTTTGTGGACCCTAGCTGCAAATCTTTTAGTGTGAGCACATACATCACCTGGAATAATCCCAGAAGTGAAGGACATGGGGTGAGGAGAAAAGATCTAGAGGGGGGCTTAGTAAGATGTTATGAAAGGGAAATGAGGAAAATGGGGAGAGAGGAAGAAGGATACCTTAGAAAGGAAGGGAAAATTAATAAATAAAACTAAAGTTTAAAAGTATCATAGGGCATCATATTATTTTATTTTTACTCAAATTGTATTTATAAATGTATGTACAGATATAAACATATAGCTTAAAAGAAATTACGTTACTTGAGGTATAATGCTCCCACCAAAAGCCATACACTAGCCAACAAAAACTTCAATACTAGCCATGTGATTCCTCATTTTGAAATGTAAGTCGTTGAAGTCTTAGAGACTTCCCTCAAAAAACAAAAACAAACAAACAAACAAACAAAAAAACAGCAAAGGCTATTGCCAGTGCCCTTGTATGGTTCCCAGTGATAGGGGATAAGATCTCACTGCTGAAGATGCCACACAATTTAGACACAGTACTTGGAGTAATCGGGCTGGAGTTGACCTGGAAACATCGGAGAACTAGCTCTCATAGTAGAAGAAAACTAATCACTAAATGTACCTGTTAAAGCTGTGAACCACAAGAATGATGGTAAAATATCCTGTAAGGTACAGTAATGTCACTTATAACCTTGGGGTTACCAGTAGCTACCTAAGCCTTAAAGTCCTCTCAATAGCAGGGAATTCATGCTTAGTACTATAATCCTAGTCCAGTTCCTATGGCTGATAAGAGCATGAACCTAGAGGAGAAGCTACTACTGCTACTTTCCTAAATCACTGCAGATTCTATTTGTGCTCTAAACACTATCCTTATATAGAGGGTAAGTGTATCTCTTACCCCTAATCAAGGAAGCTTCCTTCTGAAGCAGATATAGGCCATTATGCAAAGCCACAGCAGTTAAAATGCAGAGAATAGACCATAGGATGCCTAGATCCAATTGATACATTTGCACCACAACCGCTAAGCTCAGGGAACATCACAGCAGAGTTGGTGGAAAGATTGATTGATTGTGTGTGTATGTGGGGGGTGTCTGTGGTGTGTGTGTGTGTGTGTGTGTGTGTGTGTGTGTGTGTGTGAGAGAGAGAGAGAGAGAGAGAGAGTGAATCATACCCATGGAATCTCAACAATACAGTCACCTAAATAAGACATGAAGAAAGACAATACCAACTGACATGGTAATGAAGAATGACAACACCAACTGATATGGTAGTGTGGATGGAAGAAATTTCACAAAGTACCACATCTAGATGAACTATAGGCAATTAATGACTAACAAGTTAGGAAAAATCAGTTTTCTCCGTGGATGATCACCCTGATATATCTCATTCCAAGTCATAAGCTTGAAACATATATACATAGGAGTAACAGTAAATGGACTAACTAGATTATTTCCTTATAATATATTATATATGAAATAGATTATATATAATACATAAGATTATATAGTAATTAATATATTAATATATTAATATAATATATATTATATATGCAATATTAACTAAAGAATAGGGGGCAATAAATTTGAGTAGTGGGAGTAATGTGAAGTAAGTTGTAGAAAGGAGAGGAAAAGTGATGTAAAAGCAGTATTCATATATTAAATTCTCATGAACTAAATAAAATTTAAAAAGAAATGGGATGGAACTAACTAGAAAATAGCATCCTGAGCAAGGTAACTCAGACCCAACAGGATATGTATTCATAGTGCATGTAGTCACTAATAAGTAGATGTTAGTCAAAAAAGTACAGAATTCCTAGGATAGAATCCATAGAACTCAAGAAGGCTAACAAGCTGAAGGGCCTGTCTTAGTCAGGGTTTCTATTCCTGCACAAACATCACAACCAAGAAGCAAGTTGGGGAGGAAAGGGTTTATTCGGCTTACACTTCCATACTGCTGTTCATCACCAAGGAAGTCAGGACTGGAACTCAAGCAGGTCAGAAAGCAGGAGCTGATGCAGAGGCTATGGAGGGATGTTCATGCTTCCCCTGGCTTGCTCAGCCTGCTCTCTTATAGAACCCAAGACTGCCAGTCCAGAGATGGTCCCACCCATAAGGGGCCTTTCCCCCTTGATCACTAATTGAGAAAACACCCCACAGCTGGATCTCATGGAGGCACTTCCCCAACTGAAGCTCCTTTCTCTGTGATAACCCAAGTTGACACATAAAACCAGTCAGTACATGGCCCAAGTGAGGAAGCCTCAATTCCACTTAGGAGGGAGATGAAAGCAATCAGGGGAGGGGTGAGGGAGAGAGGGAACTGGGTGGGAAAGGCAACAAGGAGGTGAAGAGGGGAACATGATCAGGTATTGGGGGGAACAGGACTGAAGTCCTGAGGGCTAGCAGAAAGAATCTGAACCAGGTAACCTCAGAAAATAGGAGGTTGGGGGCATCCTCTAGACTGTACCAGAGACCTGGGAGGTGAGAGATTCTCAGAGCACAAAGGGAGGGATTTTATATGAAATGCTCTACAGTGGGGAGAAGGAACTTGTAGAGAGTCCACCTCCAACAAAAAGACAAGGCATCAAGTGAGGGATGGAGTTGCCATCCCACAGCCAAAACTCAGACACATAATTGTTCCTTTGTGAAAGAACTGCAGAAACAAAAATGGAAAAGAGAATGAGGGAAAGGAGGTCCAGTGGCCGGCCCAAATTGAGATCCAGCTCAAGGGGAGGCTTTTAGGCCTGACAAGATTACTGGTGCTATGGTGTGCTTACAGAAAGGAACCTAGCATGGCTGCCCTCTGAGGGGCTCAACAAGCAGCTGAAAGAGTCAGATGCAGATACTTACACCCACCCAATTGACAGAAGCTGCTGACCCCTGTGCTTTAATTAGGAAAAAGCTGAGGAGAGGGGTGGCCCCATAGGAAGACCAGCAGTCTCAACCTGGACCCCCTAACATCTCTCAGACACTGAGCCACCAACAAGACAACATACAACAGATGATATGAAGCCTCCAACACATATACAGCAGAGGACTGCCAGGTCTGGACTCAGTCAGAGAACATGCCCCTAACCCTTGAGAGACTTAAGGCCCCAGGAAGTGGAGAGGTCTGGTCGAGTGAAGGTGGGGGCATCCTCTTGGGGACAAGAATGGGGAAAGGAGGTGTGGGATGTGGAACAGTTGGAAAGTGGACTGGGAGGGGGATAAAGTCTGGACTGTAAAAAAAAAGATTAAAGAAAAAATTTTTAAAAATGAGCTGGACTGTTAAGACTTGACTGCTTTCTCAGGCTTAATTTATTCTCAGACTTTATTTGTTAAATAAACATATTAATGATGGATACAGGACGACCTTTGTACGACCTTGAGCTCTTCCTATATGCTTGTTGAAATTCTCAAGGAAAATCTTTGTCTTTGTGTACTTTGAAACATAGTGCAAAAGCGGACTTTATACACTATTCATTCACATCAAAACAGGTCTTTTCTCATGTCCCTGTTAGCACCTGGGCTTGATCACTTTCTAGCTCATCATTATTATCTTTATTGAAAATATTCACTATTTTCTATCTATATTTTATTCAAAGTATCTTCTCATATGTTGATTTCTCTGCTCTTAAAAAAGTAACATATTATACTGACAATATACTTCCTCATGCAGGATTACTTTAATCTCTGCTACTTTACTTTTTAACTTTTTTAAATTATATTTTTATTCATGTTTTATTTGTGTGTATGTGTGTATGACAAATACATGTATGTGCACATGTGTGACACAGCATACAAGCAGAGGGTCACAGGAAAATTTACAGGAGTCTGTTCTCTCCTTCTACCAAATGGATCCAGGGGTTGAACCAAAGTCAGCAGGCATAGACGCAGGTGCCTAAACTTATTAAACATCTTGCTGGTTCCTACTCTATTTCTCTTAAGATAATTCCTTTTCCCTAGGCACCATATCCTACAGTACAAGCAAGGAATCAAGTCCCTTACAGACTTTGTAGAATATGCATTTTAGCTTGTCATCGATTTTAATTCTCAAAAATAACATATGATAGATACTCTTCTAGTTTCATGAATGAGTTAATAGGCTTAGAAGTTTAAATTATGTTCTCAAGTTTATGAAATTTTAATCCAAGACCTTTGAGTGCAGTAATAGTTCACCAAACCTAATATTAGCTTAGGAGTATTCTTTTCTCACTCAGATACTGCAGCATCTAGAAAATTCCAACTCAGCTTTAAAGTTTCTTTTAAAATGCTACTTCCTGTGTGAATCCCCTGCTGCCTCGTGTGGTAGGGGTGAGATATTTGTCAAGTTCCCATAGCACTTTGTACATACCTCTTTCATATCTATTATGGAATTATTAGTCAAGCATAATATCAATTTCACTACAATCACTCCGATGTGTAACAGGTTCCTATTTAAGGTTAGAGATCAACTTGGAGATCATTAAGTTGAGTGGTGCTTACTCTGTGCTTTGTTACTCTGAGAGTTCAGGAATATTATGTAAGGGGTTATTGATGTTATCATTATTTGAACCTGCTGAGTGTTCTATATGGCATTTTTCTGTACTCTTTCCCATCTTACTGCCATGCATGCTGACCTTTTTAACATTCCATTTAAGTGCCGGGGCATGACCAACTTTCATTTCTGTTAGGTCAAAGTGTACCTTTGCTAAGGACAGGTTCTGTGCCTCACTCACCAATAGCTGTGTCTCAATGAAATGTCCTCTGGATAATGTTTAATAGTACTCACCAAGCCTAGAGCAATATCCCATCACCATTTCTGAACATAAGCCCTCGTCAAATCCACTCGGCCCCACAAAAGTCTTCCTGGCTTCTCTGGACTATAGTTACCTTTCTTCTTCCATTTTTCCCAAAATTTGCAGTGGCCCATTCACTACAATTTCACAACCTCAACAGCTCTGACTTCAGTGGACAACCTGCCTCTGTGCTGTGTTCTTTTTAGTCTGGTCCCAGACCATTCTCATAGTTCTTTCCCTTCAACATTCATTTGTATCCTGTGTGAGAAAAGTTAAGATGTGAACAGCTTCTGCCTCTTCCTGAAATATCCTTTCTAGCTCACATCCTAAACCACCTAGAAAACTCCACCTCAGCTTTAATGCTTCTGTTAAAATGCTACTTCCTGTGTGAATCCCCTGCTGCCTCACAGGGCATAGGTGAGATATCTGCTGAGTTCTCAGCAATCTATAGGTTCCTCTTTCAGGTCAAGCGTATGATTATACCGGTATATGCATATTGGATTGCTCATTAATGAACATTCTTCATAGTCCCAATGTTTTTTTTAACTTATTATTGGAAGTAATATATTCAATAAAAAAGCAGGTAGTATTTGTGAAATGAATCAGAAAATTATATGTGCAGACCTAATGATGAAGAACATTTGTGTTCATTTAAGCTTGAGAATTAAATACTGTTTTAGGTTAGAGGAAACATATTTACTGCTCAAGCAAATTGGATCATGTTACCATTGACTGATCTGTGGAGCAACTGCAAAGCAAGGTTGTAAAAAGAAACAGTCAACCTTTTGCTTAGCTAATTTCTCTCACAGGTAAGAGGCAAAGTCTTGACTCCTGCTATTCCTTTCTCTAGGAAGAACTGATTAAACTTACATTAGCATGATATTTTACCTCTCGCCATTTCTGGGTATCTCCAAACATACTTAAACATACATTTTTTTTCCTAATTTTCTTTTCCTCAGAGGGCATCTCTACCCAGTCCCCACTAGGCAACCTTTATTGTCATGGCCCCTATTCTTCAATTCCCCCTAGATTCACCTTAGTTTATGATTCCAAAGCCCTGTGTATACCATCTTATTATATTCATGTAATGCAAAGCATAGTAGCTATTCAGCTTCTTACGCAGCAGTGATTCACCTAGAGTCATCTAGTTAGTGAATAATTATTTTACTTTAATTTTACATATTAGTACAGTGCTTACAATGATTTTCACTCCTCTCTCTCCTCACTTTGACTCAAATTTTAACACTCAGCAATGTTTTTACTTTTTATAGAATATCAAATATACTATTTAAAAGATGGAAGGAAAAAGAAAGAAGAAAAACGGAAATACACTGAGACACCATTTGCTACGAATACAGATTAGCTGTTTGTTAGAAGACTTGGAAGCACATGGCAAAGTCAAAGCTATCTTCTCATTTCAAATTGCACACAATGCCAGTAAAGAGAGGAGTCCCTGCAACACACTGCCAGGATATTGTCAGCTACTTCTTGGGTCAGTGCCTAGCTTGTGTCCATGCTTAGCTTTGTAGCTATGGCAATGCACTTTCTAGTGACCTCAGTGTTGGAGGGCACTTGGAGTGATAGCAGTATCAGCTTCATAAAGCTGGTTTGAAGTCAACTTCCACAGTTGATCTTGAGCTTGGAGCTCTAATGAAGGCCTCAGATAGTAGCTTCCCAGTAGCATCAGCAGGGGTTCAGTCCTGGAAACAGCCTGCAGTCCTCTCTGTTACCCCTTTCCGTAAGTGTTTACATCCACGATGTTCTGAAGTGAAAAAGCTCCATGCTTGCAATACCTACAGAGGGAGTTTCTGTTTCTTAGTGTTCATCCTGACCCATACAGTAAGAGGAAACACACAGGGCAGGGGAAGGAAAAAAAAGAGAAGAAAATTGCAAAGAACTCTCAGCATTTAAGGACCCCACCTAATTCCTGCCAAAAGACTGCACTAGCCTTGCTGTGGCGTCACAGCAAGCAAGACAACATCCCTGAATGACTAGTCACCTTAAGTTAAGTCTTGAAAGGGTCAGGATTCTCCACCCCATCTGCTGTTTGTTCCAGTTTATATCTAATGACAGGCATTCACCTCTCTTCATTGTATACTCATAGAAGAGAATGTATCGTTCTGACTTCTCCTTTGTGCCTCTAAGAACCTCTGGCAATTCAGCACTGTCTTTTCTAAAGAATTGAGGGCTATGCTTTTGAGATACAATCATTAGGGAGGGGAGGCTCTCTTCCCCAGAGCCTCTGAAGGTAGACTCTGAACTGATCATTGCTTGCTAGCTGACAGAACCATGACTCTACTCCTTGACTCCCCTGACTAGCTCAGCTATCACATGGACTATGGTTGTCCCTTTCACATACCCAGGGTTCCACATGCAAGTCTCACCTGTTGTTTGCTGGTTACTCAAAATGAATCTGTTCTCACTGCACTAATGTCTGGTTTGTAAACTGGTCTGTTCTTTCTCATCTACGTATTATAGTTCCACTGATGTCCAAGCAAACCATAGGAATATAATTTAGCTTTTATAAAAACTTTATTTTGGTTTACTTGTATTATTAAACACCATAGAGACTTGTTATTTCGATTTATTTATTTGTTATTTAGATTTACTAAGTGACATTTAATTAATGTATTAAATTACATTTTTTATAGGTAGAGCTATTTTTTACTCTTCAGAAGTCTGATAGACAAAGCAAGTAAATTTCTCAAATACTACTCAATAATGTGACCCAAACCTGTAAATGTGAGAATTTCTAGTCTATTTAGTTTCTAAGTAAACATTTATGAACATTATCTATCTGGATTTTACCCATACAATTATGGTTTAGTGTAGGAACTATAAAATATGTGACGAAATTTAAACATGTCTTCTATTTTTAACGTGTTTATATGTGTACGTGTGCATACGTGTGCATGTGCACCCACATATACATTCATGTATGCACACACAGAGACATGAATGCAGCTGAATGCCAAAGTCGAAGAAGTAGATGCCCCATAGTTGGAGTTGCAAGTATTGTGATGCACCTGGCATGGGTTTTGAGAAATGGACCAGGTCCTCTCCAAGAGCAATACCTCTCTTAATATCTGAGATAGTTTTCCAGATCACATAGGTTAAATTTGAATAAAAAAAAATTGAGGTTCTGGGAATCACTGACAGGGGTGATAAAACATGAAATCATCTTCTTAGATGAAGGATCAACATGTCTTATAAAGACAAGTATTTGGGGTTTTCTTTCATACATTGGATAAGTATAGAGTGCGAGAAAGTAAGAGAGACTATCAAGAATATAGAAGGGGAAAAGTAATAGAGATAAATGTAATCAAAGGGAATTACTTTGCATAATTAGTTATAAGTAGCCTGAATTTAAAAGAAAAAACTAGAAGAGGCATCACTTTGCCAGTTGATAGGAAGAGTTCCTGTCAAGCATTCATGGGTTGCAGTACATTTTGATTTGTAATCTTATCTTCCCAAAGAACTAGCTCTGAGATTTGCTGATTCTTATATTTTTGCTTTTGTCTCTGTTTCTATAGATGCAGAAAAAGACTGGCCAAATCTAACATGCCTGCATGATAAACATCACTGAGAGTAGTAGATGAAACGTATTCCAAATTTAAAAGGTTGTATGTGACAATCCAATAGCCAACATTATCCTAATTGGAGAAAATTTCAAAGTAATCCTATTTAAAATCAACAATGAGACAAGACTGTCCACTACCCCCTCCTTTTCAGCGGAGTCCTTGAAATACCGGACAGAGTAACAAAGAAGGAGGAGGAGGAGGAGGAGTAGGAGGAGGAGGAGGAGGAGGAGGAGGAGGAGAAGGAGAAATACAAATAGAAAAGGAAACACTTCTCTCTTTTCTTTTTCTTTTTTTTTTGTTTTTTGTGTTTTTTGTTTTGTTTTGTTTTGTTTTGTTTTGTTTTTCGAGACAGGGTTCCTCTATATAGCTCTGACTGTCCTGGAACTCACTTTGTAGACCAGGCTGGCCTCGAACTCAGAAATCTGCCCGTCTCTGCCTCCCCAGTGCTGGGATTAAAGGCGTGCACCACCATGCCCGGCTCTTCTCTCTATGTCTAAGTGATATAGTATTATACATATGAGATTCTAATCCACAGGAAATTTTCTAGAAATGATCAACAATTTCAACAAAGTAGAAAGTAGAAAGATATAAAATCATAGACTTTTCATATTTCAACAACAAAGAAACTGAGAAAGTTATCACAAAAACACTCCCATTGTCTAAAACAAAGTATCTAGTATTATCTCTCAAAGTTATGAAAGAGGGTGGATGGGATAGGAGATTTGCAGAGGAGAAACTGGGAAGGAGGGTAGCACTTGAAATGTAAATAAATAAATAAAAAGATTATAGTTATTCTCAATTCATGAAAGTTTCAGTTTTCAGATTTGCAAGAAATGAGTATTTAGTAAAATGTACAGAATCCCAGTATGTTCTCTTAAGGAAATAAAAATACTTATTTAAGAGAAAACTATAGGCCTGATACAGTGGCATTCTAGTCATCCCAGAACTCAAAAGGTAGTTGACAGGAATTCAAGGACAGCCTCTGCTACTTAGGGAAGTTGAGGTCAGCCTGGAGCTACATGAGACCTTGTCTCTAAAAGCTCCTCTCTCCCCCAACAAAAAAAGTGACAGAAGTAAGAAAATTGGACTTTTCATACATCAAGTATAATATACACATAATGCTTCTCTGCCTCAGAAAGAAATGCTGATGGGTGTGGCTGTGGCTGAGTTTTAAGAATGTTTGAAAATTTCCCCTGTTTAGTATCAATTCAGTGTCATAACAGAGAGGGACTGGTGGGACATTCCCTTACAATTCCTTTAGAAGGATCTATGACACAAGGAACTATGACTCACTGTGTGCTCTCCCATAAAAAGAAACACCTCCATGGATACCTTGAAATTTTCCAGAAACAATGACCTTATCAAAATGTTTGGTGTTTCTCCTAACATTTAAAAACTAGTCATGTGACTCACTTAAATCCCACCTCATTAGCTCTCAGGGAGGCCTGGAACTTTTTTTCCAAATTTAAAAGAAAGTGATAACTTCTGACCTCACAGGAATAACACAAACATTTTTAAAAAATGGTACAAATAACATTAAGTAATCAATAGAGATTAATATGTGTATCTATAACACTGGTATTTTACTGCTATTTACTAAGAATAGTATTACACTCAATACTTCAAGCAATATATTACAACTTTATAACAAGAAAACATGAATTTAAGGAAACTCTCCTGTCTACACCTTGGGGCTACTATGAAGGTTCCAAATGATTGATTCTATCTATATTTGGTATCGTCAGATATTTTCCATGTTTTTTCTACACTGAACATTAATGAGAATAATATTGGTGGAAAGCCTGAGGAAATCTAATTAGAGCTCATGGCTGAAATAATAGTCTTTTTAAAATTATGAATGTTTGTTTACTTTTGGAGGGGTTAAAAGTTAAAAATAGGATACCAGCAACCTTTGGGAACTGGACTAAATGCTGCTATAGTGAAATTCATCATATATGCCATAGCACCTATGTGGATGTCAGAGAACAACTTGGAAGAGTTGGGTTTGCTCATTTCACTATGGTGTATGTGGCTCTCAGAGATCAAAACTAAGGGGGCAAATACTGATGGTCAGAACTTTTACCTGCTGAGAAATCTCATCAGCTAAGTGTATAACTGTTTTTTTTTTCTAATTGTGAACATGGTAATAATGATGATAAAATTGGGAGAAGTGAGTTAAATTATATGTGGGCTGTATAAACTTAAAAGTAGATCCAAATAGAAAGTTTTTAAAAATATCCCCTTGCCTAATAAATTTCACTTCTCCAACAAACCACCAAAAAAGAAAAGAAAAGAAAAAAAAGCAAAGGCTTTTTACACATAGGGTCTGAAGGCTGGTTTAATGTATTTTTACTTAAGTTGGAATAGTGAGCATGTTTATTGGTCATTTTCTGAGTTAACTCCATCTCTCATCAAGGAATAAGCACCGCCTCTCTTGTCTCAATTGACTAAAAAAGTTAAAAATAGGATACCAGCAACCTTTGGGAACTGGACTAAATGCTGCTATGGTGAAATTCATCATTCAGGGCAGTTCCCACTTTTCTGTACTTCTTTATTAAGACTGATTTTGCTATTATCCATTGCCTTGGGAGAAGGATACATCCTCCTTAATCTTTGAGATGGGGCCTCTCACTGATAGAAACTCAGAGGAAGTGAGGTTGGCTTGCCAGGAGGCTCCAAGAACCCCTCTGATTCTGGCTCCACAGCACTAAGGTTATAATTGCTCTCTATCACAAGCAGCATTTTCTATATGGATTCTAAAGATCGATTTCGGTCGTTCTGCTTCTAAGGCAAGCCCTTTACTAACTCAGCAACATCCTCAGCCTCAAAAGTGAAATCTCTTTCTGTAAAGAAAGGTTAAGTTTGACGAACAGTATCAAAGAGGCCTCTAGGAAAGCATCATATCCTGGTGCTAGCCAGTGGAGAGTAGACAGCTCACCCTATCCAGGACATAACAGAATGGATCCCCACTGGCCTCTCCAAAACAATACACGAATGCTCTCTGCCTGTGTCCTATCTCTTAGAGACTCTACCACTTCTTTTTTTTTTTTTTTTTCCATTTTTTATTAGGTATTTAGCTCATTTACATTTCCAATGCTATACCAAAAGTCCCCCTTTCCCACCCACACCCACTCCCCTACCCACCCACTCCCCCCCTTTGGCCCTGGCGTTCCCCTGTACCGGGGCACACAAAGTCTGCGTGTCCAATGGGCCTCTCTTTCCAGTGATGGCCGACTAGGCCATCTTTTGATACATATGCAGCTAGAGTCAAGAGCTCAGGGGTGAGACTCTACCACTTCTAAATACCACTACACTAGGGGACAAACATTATCACACTGTCCTTAAATAAATACTTGAGATGTAAACAAACTACATTACTATACTACTATACACAATATAAAACTAAACACAGTTCTGCAATCAACAAACAACATTTTTTCACTGATCAAAATTTTAAAACTGTGTTCCTCTTAATAGTGTGAAACTTGCACCAATGACATGTCTTCACTCAAGCCAATCAGAGTACTCTTGCAACACTTAAGGACTTGCTTTAGAAGTTAAAATAGTTTCATTTACACACGAAGCTAACTTTCTTCCTTTTTCTATTATTTTTGATTAGATGTTTTCTTTATTTGCATTTCAAATGTTATCCCCTTTCCTGATTTCCCCTCAGAAAACCATTTATCCCTTCTCCCCTCCCCCTACTCACCAACCCATTCACTCCCAGTTCCTGCCCTTGACTTTTCCCCACACTGGGGCATAGAGCCTTCACAGGACCAAGGGCCTCTCCTCGCCTTGATGAGAGACTGGGCCATCCTCTGCTACATATGCAGCTAGAGCCACGAGTCCCTCCCTGTGTTTTTTTGGTTTTGTTTTTGTTTTTTTGATTGGTGTTTTAGTCCCAGGGAGCTCTGGGGGTACTGGTTAATTCATATTGTTGTTCCTCCTATGGGGCTGCAAACCCGTTCAGCTCCTTGTATACATTCTCTAGGTCCTTTATGGGGTCCCTGTGCTCAGTCCAATGGATGGCTGTAAGCATCCACTTCTGTATTTATCAGGCACTGGCAGAGCCTCTCAGGCAACAGCTATATTAGGCTCCTGTCAGCAAGATGTTGTTGGCATCCACAATAGTGACGAGGTTTGATAGTTCTATATGGAATGGATTCCTCAGGTAGAGCAGTCTCTGAATAGTCATTCTTTCCCTCTCTGCTTCACACATTGTAGCTGTAACTCCTTCCATGGGTATTTTGTTCCCCTTCTAAGAATCGAAGTATCCACACTTTGGTTTTCTTCTTGAGTTTCATGTGTATTGCGAATTGAATTGTGGGTATTCTGAGCTTCTAGGCTAATATCCATTTTTCAGTAAGTGCATATCATATGTGTTCTTTTATGATTGGGTTACTTCACTCAGGATGATATCCTCCAGTTCCATCCATATCTCTAAAAATGCCATAAATTCATTGTTTTTAATAGCTGCATAGTACTTCATTGTGTAAATGTACCACATTTTCTGTATCTATTTCTTTGATGAGACATTGGGGTTATTTCCAGTTTCTGGTTATTAAAAATAAGACTGCTATGAATATAACGGAGCATGTGTCATATTACATGTTAGAGCATCTTCTGGGTATATGCCCAGGAGTGATATTGCTTAGTTATCAGATAGTACTATGTCCAATTTTCTGAGAAACCGCCAAACTGATTTTCAGAGAGGTTGTACTAGCTTGCAATCCTAACAGCAATGGAGGTGTGTTCCTATTTCTCAACATCCTCGCCACCATCAGCTGTTACCTGAGTTTTTGTTCTTAGCCATCTTGAGTGGTGTGAGGTGGAATCTTAGGGTTGTTTTGATTTGTATGTCCCTAAAGACTAAGGTTGTTGAATATCAGCAGACATCCAGGCACCTTCCCTGCCAGAGGAGATGTCCGCCCTGCCCAGGAGGGCTTTGCTGGAACACCTGGGGGAGCCTTCTTGGTTCCGGGATCCCTCTGAAACTAGTCTGTGCAGGTGAGAGTATGGACTACAGAAGCTAACAGCTTCTGTGACAGGCCGAAGCAAAACAGCTTCCCGGACAGGTCCTGTTTCAGGCCTTCATCTTCTGCCAGGAGGGAGGTCCAAATGCCAGATATCTGTGTGTCCTCCCTGTAAGAAGAGAGCTTGCCTGCAGAGAGTGCTCTGACCACTGAAACTCAGAGAAGAGAGCTAGTCTCCCAGGTCTGCTGATAGAGAGTAACAGAATCACCAAAGGAACAATCTCTAAACAGAGACAACTATAACAACTAACTCCAGAGATTACCAGATGGCAAAAGGTAAACATAAGAATCTTACTAACAGAAATCAAGACCACTCACCATCATCAGAATCCAGCACTCTCACTTCACCCAGGCCAGGGCACCCCAAAACACCCGAAAAGCATATATCATGATGATGGTAGAGGACATCAAGAAGAAATTAAATAACTCACTTAAAGTAATACAGGAGAACAGTGCTAAATAGGTAGAAGACATTAAAGAGAAACCACAAAAGTCCCTTAAAGAATTGCAGGAAAACACAACCAAACATGTGATGGAATTGAATAAAACCATCCAAAACCTAAAAAGGGAAGTAGACACAATAAAGAAAACCCAAAGTGAGGCAACACGGGAGATAGAAACCCTATGAAAGAAATCTGGAAACATAGATTCGAGCATCAGCAACAGAATGCAAGAGATGGAAGAGAGAACCTCAGGTGCAGAAGATTCCATAGAGAACATCGGCACAACAATCAAAGAAAATGGAAAATGCAAAAAGATGCTAACTCAAAACATCCAGGAAATCCAGGACACAATGAGAAGACCAAACCTATGGATAATAGGAGTAGATGAGAATGAAGATTTTCAACTCAAAGGACTGGCAAATATCTTCAACAAAAATTATAGAAGAAAACTTCCCAAACCTAAAGAAAGAGATGACCATGAACATACAAGAAGCCTACATAACTCCAAATAGACTGGACCAGAAAAGAAATTCCTCCCGACACATAATAATCAGAACAAAAAATGTACTAAATAAACATAGAATATTAAAAGCAGTAAGAGTTAAAGGTCAAGTAACATATAAAAGCAGGCCTATGAGAATTATACCAGACTTTTCACCAGAGACTATGAAAGCCAGAAGATCCTGGACAGATGGTATACAGACACTAAGAGAACACAAATTCCAGCCCAGGCTACTATACCCAGCCAAACTCTCAAATACCATAGATGGAGAAGTCAAAGTATTCCACGACAAAACCAAATTCACACATTATCTTTCCACGAATCCAGCCATTCAAGGGATAATAACAGAAAAAAACCAATACAAGGATAGAAAACACATCGTAAAAGAAGATAGTCACAAGAAGATAATGCCAACTTTAATGACAAAAATAATGGGAAGCAACACTTACTTTTCCTTAATATCTCTTAATATCAATGGACTCAACTACATAGACTAACAGACTGGCTACACAAACAAGACCCAACATTTTGCTGCTTACAGGAAACTCATCTCAGAGAAAAAGATAGACACTACCTCAGAATGAAAGGCTGGAAAACAATTTTCCAAGCAAATGGTCTGAAGAAACAAGCTGGAGTAGCCATTCTAATATCTAACAAAATCAACTTTCAACCCGAAGTCATCAAAAAAGACAAGGAGGGGCACTTCATAATCATCAAAGGTAAAATCCTCCAAGAGGAACTCTCAATTCTGAATATCTATGCTCCAAATACAAGGGAAGCTACATTCATTAAAGACACTTTAGTAAAGATTAAAGCACACATTGCACCTCAAACAATAATAGTGGGCGACTTCAACACACCACTTTCAACAATGGACAGATCATGGAAATAGAAACTAAACAGGGACACAGTGAAACTAACAGAAGTTATGAAACAAATGGATCTGACAGAAATCTACAGAACATTTTATCCTAAAACAAAAGGATATACCTTCTTCTCATGGTACCTTCTCCAAAATTGGCCACATAATTGGTCATAAAACAAGTCTCAACATATACAAAAATATTGAAATTATCCCATGCATTCTATCAGATCATCATGGACTAAGGCTGATCTTCAATAACAAAATAAATAATAGAAAGCCAACATTCACGTGAAAACTGAACAACACTTATCTCAATGATACCTTAGTCAAGGAAGGAATAAAGAAAGAAATTAAGGACTTTTTAGAGTTTAATGAAAATGAAGCCACAACATACCCAACCTTATGGGACACAATGAAAGCATTTCTAAGACGAAAACTCATAGCTCTGAGTGCCTCCAAAAGGAAACTAGAGAGAGCACACATTAGCAACTTGACAACACACCTAAAAGCTCTAGAACAAAAGGAAGCAAATTCACCCAAGAGGAGTAGACTGCAGGAAATAATCAAACTAAGGGGCAAAATCAACCAACTGGAAACAAGAACAACTATTCAAAAAAATCAACCAATCGAGAGCTGGTTCTTTGAGAAAATCAACAAGATAGATAAACCCTTAGCCAGACTCACTAGAGGGCACAGGGAAAGCATCCTAATTAACAAAATCAGAAATGAAAAGGGAGACATAACAACAGACCCTGAAGAAATCCAAAACACCATCAGATCCTTCTACAAAAGGCTATACTCAACAAAACTGGAGAACCTGGATGAAATGGACAAATTTCTAGACAGATACCAGGTACCAAAGTTAAATCAAGATCAGGTTAATGATCTAAACAGTCCTATATCCCCTAAAGAAATAGAAACAGTCATTAATAGTCTCCCAACCAAAAATCCCCAGGACCAGATGGGTTTAGTGCAGAGTTCTATCAGACCTTCAAAGAAGATCTAATCCCAGTTCTTCACAAACTATTCCACAAAATAGAAACAGAAGGTACTCTACCCAACTCATTCTATGAAGCCACAATTACTATGATACCTAAACCACAAAAAGACCCAACAAAGATAGAGAACTTCAGACAAATTTTCCTTATGAATATCGATGCAAAAATCCTCAATAAAGTTCTTGGTAAAGAATCCAAGAACACATCAAAACAATCATCCATCTGGACCAAGTAGGTTTCATCCCGGGGATGCAGGGATGGTTCAATATATGGAAATCCATCAACGTAATCCAGTATGTAAACAAACTCAAAGGCCAAAAGCACATGATCATCACTTTAGATTCGGAGAAACCATTTGACAAAATCCAACACCCATTCATGATAAAAGGCTTGGAAAGATCAGGAATTCAAGGCCCATACCTAAACATGATAAAAGCATTCTACAGCAAACCAGTAGCCAGCATCAAAGTAAAAGGAGAGAAGCTGGAAGCAATCCCACTAAAATCAGGGACTAGACAAGGCTGTCCACTCTCTCCCTACCTATTCAACTTTATACTTGAAGTCCTAGCCAGAGCAATTAGACAACAAAAGGAGACCAAGGGGATACAAATTGGAAAGGAAGAAGTCAAACTATCACTTTTTGCAGATGATATGATAATATATATAAGTGACCCTAAAAATTCCACCAGAGAAATCCTAAGCCTGATAAACAGCTTTAATGTAGTAGCTGGATATGAAATTAACTCAAACAAGCCTTTCTGTACACAAAGGATAAACAGGCTGAGAAATAATTTAGGGAAACAACACCCTTCTCAATAGTCACAAATAATATAAAATACCTTGGCATGACTCTAACTAAGGAAGTGAAAGATCTGTATGATAAGAACTTCAAGTCTCTGAAGAAAGAAATTAAAGAAGATCTCAGAAGATGGAAAGATCTCCCATGCCCATGGATTGGCAGGATCAATATAGTAAAAATGGCTATCTTGCCAAAAGCAATCTACAGATTCAATGCAATCCCCATCAAAATTCCAACTCAACTCTTCTCAAGGATAAAAGAACCTCTGGTGGAATCACCATACCTGACCTAAAGCTTTACTACAGAGCAATTGTGATAACAACTGCATGGTACTGGTATAGCTACAGACAAGTAGACCAATGGAACAGAATTGAAGACCCAGAGATGAACCCATACACCTATGGTCACTTGATCTTTGACAAGGGAGGTAAAACCATTCAGTGGAAAAAAAGACATAATTTTCAACAAATGGTTCTGGCACAACTGGCGTTCATCATGTAGAAGAATGCAAATTGATCCATTCCTATCTCCTTGTCCTAAGGTCAAATCTAAGTGGATTAAGGAACTCCACCTAAAACCAGAGACACTGAAACTTATAGAGGATAAAGTGGGGAAAAGCCTGGAAGATATGGGTACAGGGGAACAATTCCTGAATAGACCAGTAATTGCTTGTGCTGTAAGTTCAAGAATCGATGAATGGGACCTCATAAAATTGCAAAGCTTCTGCAAGGCAAAAGACACTGTCAATAAGACAAGAAGACCACCAACAGTTTGGGAAACTATCTTTACCTATCCTAAATCAGATAGGGGACTAATATTTAATATATATAAAGAACTCAAGAAGGTGGACTCCAGAAAATCAAATAACACCATTAAAAATGGGGCTCAGAGCTGAACAAAGAATTCTTACCTGAGGAATACCGAATGGCAGAGAAGCACCTGAAAAAATGTTCAACAACCTTAATCATCAGGGAAATGCAAATCAAAACAGCCCTAGATTCCACCTCACACCAGTCAGAATGGCTAAGATCAAAAATTCAGGTGACAGCAGATGCTGGCGAGGATGCGGAGAAAGAGCAATATTCCTCCATTGTTGGTGGGATTGCAAGCTTGTACAACCACTCTGGAAATCAGTCTGGCGGTTCCTCAAAAAATTGGACATATTACTACTGGAGGATTCCGCAATACCTCTCCTGGGCATATATCCAGAAGGTGTTCCAACCAGTAAGAAGAACACATGCTCCACTATGTTCATAGCAGCCTTATTTATAATAGCCAGAAGCTGGAAAGAACCCAGATGCCACTCAACAGAGGAATGGATACAGAAAATGTCGTACATTTACACAATGGAGTACTACTCAGTTATTAAAAAGAATGAATCTATGAAACTCCTAGGCAAATGGATGGATCTGGAGGGCATCATCCTGAGTGAGGTAACCCAATCACAAAGGAACTCACACAATATGTACTCACTGATAAGTAGATATTAGCCCAGAAACTTAGGATACCCAAGATATAAGATACAATTTGCTAAATGCATGAAAGTCGAGAAGAACGAAGACCGAAGTGTGGACACTTTGCCCCTTCTTAGAATTGGGAACAAAACACCCATGGAAGGAGTTACAGAGACAAAGTTTGGAGCTGTGACAAAAGGATGGACCATCTAGAGATTGCCATATCTGGGGATCCATCCCATAATCAGCTTCCAACCGCTGACACCATTGCATACACGAGCAAGATTTTGCTGAAAGGACCCAGATGTAGCTGTCTCTTGTGAGACTATGCTGGGGCCTAGCAAACACAGAAGTGGATGCTCACAGTCTTCTATTGGATGGATCACAGGGCCCCCAATGGAGGCGCTAGAGAAAGTTCCCAAGGAGCTAAAGGGATCTGCAACCCTGTAGGTGGAACAACATTGTGAACTAACCAAGGAGCTAAAGGGATCTGCAACCCTATAGGTGGAACAACATTATGAACTAACCAGTACCCCAGAGTTCTTGACTCTAGCTGCATCTGTATCAAAAGATGGCCTAGTTGGCCATCACTGGAAAAAGAGGCCCATTGGACTTGCAAACTTTATATGCCCCAGTACAGGGGAATGCCAGGGCCAAAAATTGGGAGTGGGTGGGTAGAGGAGTTGGGGGGGAGGGCATGGGGGACTTTTGGGATAGCATTGGAAATGTAAATGAGGAAAATACCTAATAAAAAATATTTTAAAAAAAGAATGGATGGATTTGCATTCTTCTACATGCTAACCTCCAGTTGAGCCAGCACCTTATTTTGAAAATGCTGTCTCTTTTCCACTGATTGGTTTTAGCTCCTTTATCAAAGATCAAGTCACCATAGGTGTGTTTGTTCATTTCTGGGTCTTCAATTCTATTCCATTGTTCTACCTGTCTGTTGCTGTACATGTACCATGCAGTTTTTATCCCAATTGTTCTGTAGTACAGCTTGAGTTCATGGATGGTAATTTTGTTAATTAGGTTACTGTCCTTGTGCCCTCTAGTTACTCTGGCTAAGGGTTTATCTATCTTGTTGATTTTCTCAAAGAACCAGCTCCTGGTTTGGTTGATTCTTTGTATAGTTCTTTTTGTTTCCACTTGGTTGATTTCAGCCCTGGGTTTGATTATTTCCTACAGTCTACTCCTCTTGGGTGAATTTGCTTCCTTTTCTTCTAGAGCTTTTAGGTGTGCTGTCAAGGTGCTAGTGTATGCTCTCTCCAATTTCTTTTTTGGAGGCACTGAGAGCTATGAATTTTCCTCTTAGGACTGTTTTAATTGTGTCCTATAAGTTTGGGTATGTTGTGGCTTCATTTTCATTAAACTCTAAAAAAGTCTTTACTTTCTTTATTTCTTCTTGACCAAGTTATTATTGAGTAGTGTTATTCAGCTTCCACATATATGTGGGCTTTCTATTATTTATGTTGTTATTGAAGATCAGGCTTAGTCCATGGTGATCTGTAAGGATGCATGGGATAATTTCAATATTTTTGTATCTGCTGAGGTCCTTTTTGTGGCTGATTATATGGTCAGTTTTGTCAAAAGTACCATGAGGTGCTGAGAAGAAGCACCTTTTATATCCTTTTGTTTTAGGATAAAATGTTCTATAAATTTCTATCTGTTAAATCCATTTGTTTCATAACTCCTGTTATTTTCACTATGTCTCTGTTTAGTTTCTGTTTCCAGAATCTGTCCATTGATGAGAGGGGGTGTTGAAGTCTCCCACTATCATTGTGTGCAGTACAATGTGTGCTTTGAGCTTTAGTATATTTCTTTAATGAACGTGGATACCTTTGCATTTGGAGCATAGATGTTCAGAATTGAGAGTTCATCTTGGTACATTTTAACTTTGATAATTGTGAAGTGTCCCTTCTTGTGCTTTTTGATAACTTTAGGTTGAAAGTTGATTTTTTTAAACATTAGAATGGCTACTCCAGCTTGTTTCTTGGGGCCATTTTTTTTTGAAAATTGTTTTCCAGTCTTTTACTCTGAGTAAGTGTCTGTCTTTGTCCCTGAGGTGGGTTTTCTTTATGCAGCAATATGTTTGGTCCTATTTACATAGCCAGTCTATTAGTCTATGTCTTTTTATTGGGGAATTGAGTCCATTGATATCAAGAGATATTAAAGAAAAGTAATTATTGCTTCCTGTTTTTTTGTTGTTAGAGTTGGGATTCTGTTCATGTGGCTATCTCCTTTTAGGTTTGTTCAAAGATTACTTTCTTGCTTTTACTAGGGCCTAATTTCCCTCCTTGTGTTCGAGTTCTCCCTTTTTTATCCATTGAAGGGCTGGGTTCTTGGAAAGATATTGTGTAAATTTCGTTTTGTCATGGAATACTTTGGTTTCTCCATCTATGGTAATTGAGAGTTTTTCTGAGTATAGTAGTCTGGACTAGCAATTGTGTTCTCTTAGGATGTGTATGACATCTGTCCAGGATCTTCTGGCTTTTATGTCTCTGGTGAGAAGTCTAGTGTAATTCTAGTAGGTCTGCCTTTATATGTTACTTGACATTTTTCCATTACTTTTTTTAATATTCTTTCCTTCTTTCATGCATTTGGTGTTTTGATTATTATCTGACAGGAGGAATTTCTTTTCTGATCCAATCAATTTCCTATTCTGTAGGCTTCTTATATGTTCATGGGCATCTCTTTCTTTAGGTTAGGGGAGTTTTCTTCTATAATTTTGTTGAAGATATTTACTGGCCCTTTAAGGTGGAAGTCTTCCTTCTCATCTATACCTATTATCCTTAGTTTTGGCCTTCTCATTGTGTCCTGGATTTCCTGAATGTTTTGGGTTAAGATCTTTTTGCATTTTGCATTTTCTTTGATTGTGGTGTCTATATTTTCTATGGAATCTTCTACACCTGAGATTCTCTCTTCCATCTCTTGTATTCTGTTGGTGATACTTGCATCTGTGCACCCATTTCTTTCCCAGTTTTTCTATCTCCAGATTTGTCTCCCTTTGTGATTTCTTTATTGTTTCTACTTTCATTTTTAGATCCTGGATGGTTTCTTTAAATTCCTTCACCTGTTTGGTTGTGTTTTCCTGTAATACTTTAAGGGATTTTTTGTGTTTCCTCTTTAAGGGCTTCTACCTGCTTACCTGTGTTCTCCTGCATTTCTTTAAGGGAGTTATTTATTTCTATCTTAAAATCCTCTACCAGCATTATGAGATATGTTTTGAAGTCTGAATCATGCTTTTCTGGTGTGTTGGGGTATCCAGGACTCGCTGTGGTGGCAGTGTTGTGTTCAGATGATGGGAAGTAGTCTTTGTTTCTGTTGGTAAGATCTTTGCATTTGCCTTTTGCCATCTGGTAATCTCTGGTGCTAGATGTTCTTGCTGTCTCTGGCTGGAGTTTGTTCCTCCTGTGAGTCTGTAAGCCTGTGTCAGCACTCCTGGGAGACAAGCTCTTTCCTGGCAAGACCAGTGCACAGAGGACTGAGGATCAGCTCCACCACCTGGGTGCAGATGTAGGCCCATAGGAGCCTGTCCCAGCTGCTCTGCCACTTCTGAGGTCTGTGCCTTCCTGAGTGGTGGCACCTTAGATAGTTGCTGGAGAGAAAATGGGGATCTCCCCTTCCCCTGAGTCCCAGGGACAGAGCACTCCCTGCAGGCAAGCTCTCCTCTGGCAAGGAAGTGAACAGAAGCCTTTGGAACAACCCTGCCTCCTGGATGCAGATGTAGGCCTGTAGTATCCTGTCACAACTGCTCTGCCACTTCTGAAGCCTGTGCCTTCCTGAGTGGTCCTGCCTTAGAGAGTCACTGGAGAGAAAATGGCCTCAAAGTTATCTTTTACTGCAACATTTTATCTCCCCTCCTACCCTGCCACATTATTCCTCAGAAGTCTTCTAAATTTCTTCTTAGTAACTAAAGGCTTTCACTAAACAGGAAGAATAAAATAAAATTAAGCGAAACACTCATATTCTGGTCCCATGGATGCCCTACTTATAGTTACTTGGAATCCAAGCTGCTTTGACTCTCCAGTAGCTGGTGTGAAGACAGGACAGTCAGGTCCCCGGAGGAAGTTGTGGTTTTTCTTGAACTGAAGGCCTAACTATGAAGGTCTGTGTGCTGGCAGATCTAGAGAGCTGAAGCAAGTGTAACTTCCCTCACCCTCATCCTCTGCTCAGTTTTTATCAGAGTTTTTCTGTACTTCATAATTTGACTTAAACATTTAATACTCAATTTGAATCCAATTTAATAGTAAATGCCAAACTGGGGGCCGGACTGATGGCTTATTCAGTTTCTAAGACTCATGTTGTGACTCATAACCATCCACAGCTCCATTTCCAGAGTATTCAATGCCCTCTGCAAATCACCATGGGTACTGGGCACACAGATGGTATATATACATGCAAACTGAAAAACTCACATTCAAAGACTGAAAGGCCTTGGAACACTCAGCAGTACATGTGATGTCTCCATCAAATGCTGCCACTGAGGGAGGGCTCAGGGAACTCTGTGGATGAGGAGATGGAAAGAGGGTAACAGCCAGAGAGTATGGCATGGAAGAACACCAAAAACCAAGGCCTTTTAACCACAGCATGACTGATGCACACAGATGCTACATCCACTCCAGTGAAGTCTGCTTGACAGGCCTAAAAGCCTGAAAGCAGTCACGAGGCAAAGAGTTTCATGGAAACTTAGCCTCCTGGAACCTTGGCATTCCCATATCACATACACTCAAAACCTGTCCCCATGTTAGTCTGGTATATGGATCTGTGTGCTCCCTTTCAGTATTGCTTTATTATGAGTGACTTTAAGGATTGATTTTGACATATAGCTAAGCCTCTGCCAGTGTTCCAATGTCCTAGAAAGTCCTTGAAGCCAACCCTGAACTTGGAATTCAGTAAGAATGTTACCTATTCAGTAACATTCAAATTTACTTCTAGTAGAGACAGTGAAAGTAATTAGGCATCACAATTTCCTTGAATAGAGCTAGAAAAGCTCATGGCTAGTCTACATAGTAATTACTTAGAACAATAGCCGAGTCACACCCAAACACAGGAATACACAATGGCCTAGGAAATAGGTGAGTTGTAGTATTTTTCATGAACGAGTTAGTAGAATGGAATTCCCCTGGTGCAGATTTTTCACTAGGCCCAGAGGAATAATCAGGTATTTACTAAAGGACCCCTGGGGGTGGGTTTAACAATAGACTAGCATTGCTTCAGAGCATTCACCTGGCTTCTGTGTTTAGCTGATCTTAATTAAGGATTGTTCCTATTCTCAGTTGTAAACAGGGTCTGACTCCCGCCATCTTTTTATGTTTGCATTTTCTTTGTTTTGTGTTAAGAACCAGTGTACCATGGCAAATGTATTCACCTAGCCTTCTTGTTTTTCTTCTGTATTATAAGACTGGTGCTCGCTTTGAGAAAATACATTCAGATACGCACTCCCTTGTGTCTGTATTTGTTTGTCATCTGCACCAACTCCATGCCCACCTGTCTGGAACCCTAATTTCCCACAGATTGAGAAAGGCCAACTGAGGCCAGCCCATGGCACACAAGAACTCATGGAGACTGAAGCAGCATGGGTAGGCCTGCACAGGTCTACACAAGAAAGGATCCTAGAGCTAAGTGAAGTGAACACATGCCCCACCTTTACCTTTAAAAGCGATCTCTAACTGATAACCACTTGTAACTGAAATAACTGTCCAATGGAATGTCACATGAAAAACAAACCACTCTTCATGGAAGGTCCCATATCCAGCAATAGATGACCAACACAAAACAAATTCAATGGCATCTTTGGAGGTTCTTTATCTCATAATGTTTTATCAGGAATCTTTTCTGTTTCTTTCTTTCTTACTTACTTTATTTCTTTCCCTTTTTTAACCCTTCAGGTCCTTTGCAGATATACCATGGGGCTTGATCTTCAGTTTTGCATTTTTTGTGAGATTCCTGTGTATGTGCATGAGTGGGTCTTTCATGCATTTTCCCTGTCTCTTTGTCTTCTATTGGTTTGTTCTGTCTTTGTCCAACTTGTTTGTTGGCTTTTGTTTTATTTTTATTGTATTTTACTATTATTTCTTAGATGCCACTTGGTTTTCAAACAAGAGACAGAAAGGGTGTGAGTCTAGATGAGAGGGAAGGTGGGGAGGGCCTAAGAAGACCTGAGGGAGGGAAAACAAAAATCAGAATATATTTTATAAAAAAATTCTATTTTCAATCAAGTAAAAGAAAAAAGAAATCTAAAATAATAAAAATAATAAATATAGATTTTAATATGTTTTTTGACTAATTTGTTCTCTGATATATAGCATCCCAAATAGTTCCCCCTCCCTCCATTGGCCTCCCACCTCTTCCCCTCTTCCTCTGTTTCTATTCAGAAAAAGACATGGATCCCAGGAATACCAACCAAACATGGCATATCACATTACAGTAAGATTTGGCACTTCCCCTCATATTAAGGCTAGACAACCCAATAGAAAGCAGAGTCGCAAAAGCAGGCAAAAGCATCAGGAACATCTCTGTTAGGAATCCCACAAAAACAGCAAACTACATAAGTATAATGTATATACAGAGGGTCTAATTTAGACCCATGCGGGCTCTCTGATTGTTGGTTGCTCTCATTAAGCTCCTATGAGTCCTTGTTTGTTGATTATGTGGGTTTTCTTGTGGTGTCTTGACTATATCCTATAATTCTTCCTCCCCCTCTTCAGCAGGATTTCCCAAACTTCCAATGTTTGGCTGTGAATCTCCGGATGTTTCCCTCAATTTCTCAGTGAACCCTCTCTGATGACAATTGAACTAGACACCAATCTATGAGTATAGCAGAGTATTGTTAGGCTTCATTTGACTTTTCTTTTTTTATTTACCACTCATGGTTTGTTTAATCCTGGGACTTTGGGACAACTGACCTCTGGTTTCTGGTCTACCAGGCAGTGTCAGGGGTGGTCTCTGTCTGGATGCATGGGTCTCAAGCTGGTCATTGGTTAGCCACTCACACAATTTTAAGATGAACTTGGTTTAAGGTTGTTCAGGCCTCTGGAATCAGTACATAACATATGCAGGAACCAAATTCTCGGCAGAAAAGAGATTTATTGACTTGGCAGGGCAAACAAGAGATCCAAAGACAGCAGCAGCAGCAAGTACAAGCAAGCAAGAAAGGCAAAATACAAAAGCAAGAGAGCATATTTCTACAGGCGTGGACTTTTAACAAACGGAGTTTGTGTTAGGCTGAGCTGGTAAATCCTGATTGGACATATTAACAAAAAACTGAATCATGATTGTTGGACGTTGGTGTTTGACCTCACGAGTGAATCAGTGGCCAAATAAGGAAATGGACCTTTGGGACTAGCTTCAGGAATGCAGCAGTTTTTAGCAAGGGAAAGGAAACCAGTCAAAAATACAAAATCTGACTTCAGTGTTTGACATTCTTGGGCCCCAGTTTGCCATGTTCAGGCCTTCATTTTGAACTTTAAAGGTTCAAAACTCAGCACTGGATAAAACTAAGTATTATAGGTGGATAACATAGCTGGAAATGAAAACCCTGCCCAAGAGTATCTCCCCTTTACACAGTAACTTGTCAAAATATGCTGAGAATAATCATTTTACTAAAGTAACTGCAGCAGAGGCACTGATAAATCAGCAGAGTGTTTTGGGAAAGGGAAATCTGGAAACACAGTAGGAGGCCATACATCAATTTCCATCCAGTTCATAATTGTATCTATGGCATCTTGGATTCTTCCAGTCTGAATTTTCAAATGCAAAGTTTTGTTATAGGATTTCTTAGCATTTCCTCCCACTCAAAAGCCCAAACTGCTAAGCATTAATTCACACATCTGTCTGTAACACAGCCTTATTCTCATAACCCTGTGTCCTGACATGAAATTTACTGCCTAGTGATGCAAGGTTTCTTCTTTTAAAAAAATGCACAAATGAAGGTTGAAGGTTAAGGGGTAGTATCTTTCTGGATAGTTTTAGAATATGTGTAATTCTGATCACTAGCCTTCTTGCCAGAATTTTCAAAATTTTATTTCATCAAACCTATTGAATACTCTCAGTTGTCATTACCCCCAAATATAAAATTCCATTTATTAGATTTCACTTGGGATGTCCAAAAATGAGCCTGGGAAAGTAAGCTCTCTGGTGACTGAATGGTGGAGTCACTGTGTACATTTCTCTTGTGTGCCAGACTTTGGGTTCAATACAGGAAAATCCAGCCTTGGATCACAAGACAGGGAGCCAAGTACAGTATGCCAAAATCAAACCTCCATTTCGCCACCAGTGTATTCTCAGCTACTCAAAGCCTACACCTCACCAGGCATATATATAGTAAGTTTGAGTAGCTAAGGGCTTGTTCCAGAGAATTTTTTAAATTTTATTGAATATTTACATGATATTTACATAAGCACACCATAATAACATGGTCACTCCTTTAATTATTGAGAGGTCATTCCAGATAGTGTTTGCTCAACAACTAAAACATCTCCTGATCCTTATCCCAAGAATATGTCTTGATATAATAGTAGATATATTGTTTTATATTCTTTTCTCATTTCATTTTTTATTTTTATTTATTTATTTTTTATTTATTCACTTTACATCCCCAAATCATCCTTCTCTCTTCTTTGTACATTATGTGTGGGGAGCCACACAAAACTTCCTCCCATCCCTCACTTCCCTTCTCTTTTGAGAAGGGAGAGCCCTCCTCTAGTTAACACCCTCACTCCCCACCCCACTACCCCCCACCCACACCTTGAACATCAGGTTGCTGCAGTACCAAGCACATCATCTCCTACTGAGGCCAGAAAAGCAGTCAATTTAGGGATATAGGATCCACAGATAGGCAGGCAACAGATTCAGTGAGAGCTCCTGCTCCTTTTGTTGAGGTCTAAGCTGCTCTTCTGCTACATATATGCAGGGGGCCTAGGAATAGCCCATGCTCACTCTTTCATTGGTGATTCAGTCTTTAGGAATCCCCACAAGGGTCTAGGTTAGTTGCTGTTGGTTTTCTTATGGAGTCCCTGTCCTCCTCAAGTCCCTCAATCTCCTTCCCAACTCTTCCATAAGTCTTCTTGAGCTCCATCTAATGTTTGACTGTGAGTCTCTGAGTCTCTTTCCATTGGCTTCTGGGTGGAACCTCTCAAAAGACAGTTAATGCTAGGCTCCTGACTACAAGCATAACAGAGTACTATTAATAGTGTCAGGGATTGGTTCTTTCCCACAGGTTGGGGTTCAATTTGGGGCACTTATTGGTTGACCATTTCATCAGTCTCTGCTCTATCCTTGTCCCTATACATCTTGTAGGCAGGACTCATTTTGGGTTGAAGGATTTTTTGGGTAGTTTGCTGTCATTATCCCTCCACTGGGAGTCCTGAATTGCTAGGGGAAGGCAGCCACTTCAGGATCCATATCCCCGACTCTAGGTGTCTCAGGTAGAGTCACCCCTGAAGATCCCTTGAGACTTCTCCCCTATCCAAGGTCTCTGGCAAGTCCTAGAGACTGCCCCACATTTCCCCTCTCTCTCCTCTGCTCTCCCCACATATGATCTTCCCACCACCCTGCATTCCTTCCCATCCTCTCTCCCAATCAGTTCCCTCCTTCCATAGACCTCCAGTATCTGTTTTGCTTCCCCTTCTGAGAAAGGATCGACCATCCTCCCTTGGGCCTTCCTTTTTATTTGCCTTCCTTGGGTCTCTCGATTATAACATAGTTACCTGCAATTTATGGTTAATATTTGCTTAGAAATGAGTACATACCATTCATATCCTTTTGGATCTAGTTAACTTACTCAAGATGATATTTTAGGTTCTGTCTATTCACCAGTGAAATTCATGATGTCCTTGTTTGTAGTGGCTATCGGAATAGTCCTTTAACCCCTAAATACGTTGAAATAGTCGTTAAAAGTCTCCCAACCAAAAAACTCCAGTGTGTAGGGTTCTATATATGATTTAAGCTTTACTAATGTTTTTTTTTTTTTTTTTTACCAATGTGGATACCCTTGCATTTGGGGCATAGATGTTCAGAATTGAAAAGTTCTCTTGGTGGATCTTTCCTTCAATGAGTGTGAATTGTCCTCTGTCTCCTTGGCTTATTTTCGGTTGAAATTTTGTTTTATTAGACATTAGAATGACTAGTCCAGCTTGTTTCTTGTGCCTGTTTGCTTAGAAAACCTTTTTCTAAACCTTTTTCTGAGATAATGACTATCTCCATTGCTGGAATGTATGTGTGTGTGTGTGTGTGTGTGTGTGTGTTTTAATATATAGAGCAAAATGATGGCTTCTGTTTATACATCCATTCTGCTAGCCTGCATATTTTACTGGATGATTGAGTCCATTTATATTAAGAGATATTAATAGCCAAAGATTTTTACTTCCTATTATTTTGATGTTGGTAGTAGTAGTGTGTGTGTGTGTGTGTGAGTGGGGGGAGGGAAAATGTGTGTGTGTGTGTGTGTGTATGTGTGTGTGTGTGTGTTTCTCTTCTATTGGTTTTGTAGCAGTTAATTAGTTAAACTACTGTACCTGCCCAAGAGCTCTCTGGATTCATGAATGACAGACACACACACACACACACACACACACACACACACACACACACAGAGATCAGCTAATTTTGATTTGCCTTGACAAGCTCAATAGCTGGGTGTTTCTAAACCTCCCTGAGCTTGCATACTTTCCCCTCCGATATTCCTGGCTTAATACCTTCTAAATCTGTATTTTACCTTTGCTGCCCTGTTACCTTCTGGGCACCTTCCTCCCATAGGGCTGCTTTCCCTTTCCACCTACATTGTTGGATGATTTTTGTCCTGCAGCTCTTAACTCTAATTCCCTCTCCATGGTGATTTCCCTTTTTCCTACTATCTCTCTCCCTCCCTCCCTCCCTCCCTCTCTCTCTCTCTCTCTCTCTCTCACACACACACACACACACACACAGAGAGAGAGAGAGAGAGAGAGAGAGAGAGAGAGAGAGAGAGAGAGAGATACACTTTCTGAAAGTCCCACCTCTGTCTCCCTGGCCAGCCTTTGGCTTTATGGCAATTCTTTATTATGAATTGAAGGTAGCTGGGGGTAGAGAGCCTCTTAGATCTGGAAGAGTTGCTTTGGGGAGCCAAATTAAGACAAAGCCTTAAAGCAATTCCCAACAAGTTTTAATGGTGTGAAATTGTTTTTCTTGTAGTATGCTCTATAAGGCTGAGTTAATGGAAAGATATATTGGCATAAATTTTTTGCAACCTACTTTTAATAAATGTTCAACCTCTCCTCTTGCCCACCACCTATCAGAGATAGTAGAAAAGTTATTAAGATGTGGGGAAAGTGGCCCTGTTCTTTGGGGACAAGCTCAATCTTCTTTGTCAGAGAAGTTCAGTCCTGTAGCAAACACCAAATATAAATCAGCAGCTACAGTCCTATCCTTTGCCAGGCAGACACCACACATAAACCAGCAGCTTCAGACCAGTCCTCTCAGCAGGCAGACACCATGCATGAATCAGCAGTGGTAGTTTAATCCTGAAGAAACCACAAGACTCTCCAACAGGAACATCACAAGCAGTTTCTCTCAATTTCTTACCACAAGTAGAGCTCAACAACACTATGTCAAGCAAAGCAATACACATGTGTCATTAGCAAAGAATATTGAGGCAGAGCAAACCAAACCAATGCTCTCTCTCTCCCACTGTCTGTGGGATTGTATTTATACTCCATCGTGTATCCTTTCACAAATTTACTCTAACAAAACACCCCCTCACTTGTGTCTGCTTTAGCAAGACATCCTTTCATTTCTGTGCCACAGAAAAACATCATTTGACATAACTGACTTTCCAAAGGAACTAGAAGTTTCTACTTCAAGTTATTTAAATTTGGTTTTGTCATGGAATATCTTGTTTTCTCCACCTATGGTGATGGAAAGTTTTGCTGGGTATGGTAGTCTGTGCTGACATTTGTGGTCTCTTAGGGTTTACAAGACTTCTGCCCAGGCCCCTGAAGCTTTTAGAGTCTTAGATGAGAAATTGGGTGTAATTCTGATACATCTGCCTTTATATGTTACTTGGATTTTTTTTCCCTTGCTACATTTAAAATTCTTTCTTTGTTTGGTATATTTAGTGTTTTGATTATTATGTGGTGGAAGGACTTTCTTTTCTGGTCCAATCTGATCAATATTTCTATAAGCCCTGTAACTGTTAGGCATCTCTTTCTTTAGATTAGGGAAATTTTCTTCTATAATTTTGTAGATGTTTTCTGGGCCTTTGAGCTGGGAATCTTCTTCTATTCCTATTATTCTTAGCTTTAGTCTTTTCATAGTGCCCCAAATTTCCTGTATGTTTGTGTCATGAACTTTATAGATTTTATATTTTCTTTGACTGATATATTGATTTCTTCATTCATATCTTCTGCACCTGCGACTCTCCCATTCATCTCCTGTATTCTGCTGGTGATGGTAATATGTAGTTCCTATTCTCTCTTTCTTTCTTCCTTCCTTTCTTTCTTTCTTTCCTTCTTTTTTTTTTTTTGCTTTTTTTATTGGATGTTTTCTTCATTTACATTTCAAATGCTATCCCAAAACTGTAGTTCCTATTCTTTTTCCTAAGTTTTTTCATTCCCAGGATTGCCTCAGTTTATAATTTCTTTATTCCTTCTATTTGCTTTTTCAGGTCTTGGACAGTTTTATTAATATCCTTCACCTGTTTGGTTGTATTTTCCTGCATTTCTTTATGTTTATTTGATTCCTCTTTTAATGCCTCTACCTGTTTTTTCCCTGTGTTTCTTTACAGGATTTATTCATTTCTTCTTTAAAGGCCTCTATCATCTTATAAATTTGGATTTAAAATCGTCTTGTTATGTTTCAGTTTCATTAGGATATCCAGGGTTTACTGTAACAAGATAGCTGGGCTCTGGTTGTGCCATACTGTCCTTGGCCTTGTTGATTGTGTTCTTACACTGTCCTTTAGTCAGCTGGGTTTCTATGATGTTGGCTGGATGATCCTGATAACAGCAGGACTTCTTGGGAAGATAGGGGGATCCTTGGGCTAGACAATGGAGGTCAGGGTTAGACTCTGCTGGTTGTTCCTCAGGCACATCCCACTGTCGAAATATTGGTTGAGCAATGTTCCAAGCTGGGTTTTTTTGGGGTCCCCACAGGCCTCCATGGGGGAGCAAGATGTTCTATGGGTCCCACAAGGTTTCTTGAGATCAAAGAGCAAGCCCAGAGCTAGACTGTGGAGTTCATGGGACCCTGTGCAACTCACCTAGGCTGACTGTGTCACAGGAAGACATGACTGGGATAGGATTGGTGGAGTAGGGTTCCAAACTGGTTAGTCTTGGGCCCCCCTCAGGGTTTCCATGGGGCTTGTTGTGAACTCTTCCGAGGGAAAAAATCCTGTAAAAAATGTAATTGTAGGAATTATTGCTGTCTTTACTCATTTGCTGAATATTTATAGGAATTAAACTCTAGTACTTACAAAATTACTATGTCTGAAGATTTAATTCATGTTCCATGTAAAATGGAGTTGAAGACTCTGAGACTGTATACAAAGGGAATCAATATTTAAGAAATAAATAATAAATATTTAAGCCAATGTACTTTTTATGAATTATTAGATATGTGGCCTTAAGCAATTTTTAAAGAAATTTGAGTTTAAATATATCATGATGAAGCTAATACATAAAAAATATTTAAGACCTAGAATATATATATATATATATATATATATATATATATATATATATATATATGTCATATGTTTTCAATATAAATTTCCGTATTTTTTCTGTGAAGTTCTCTCTCTCTCTCTCTCTCTCTCTCTCTCTCTCTCTCTATCTCCTTTCTTTCTCTCTTTCTCTCTCTCTTAATTGGGAACTGAATCAGGCCCTTGCACATTCTAGGCAAGCATTCCATCAGATCTACTTCCATCCCTTCCTTTCAGGGTGTTTAAGTGATGCATATGTCTAAAGTGTAATATAAATGAAGGGAATTATTTTAAGGTATTTTGGAATGATATCTATAAAGAAAAGAATAAATCATATGCCATAATTACATGTATCAACACATCAGCATTAATATACTAAAAAATACCAATTTAAAATCATATCAACACACATGCCTTAGAAGTTTAATAAATATGGGTGTCTTCTTATATATGTGTTTTAAATATATCACATGAAAAATAATCAACCATTAATTCCTGGAAATGGCTACTCTGCTAGACAGGCTTCCTGTACAGCTATTTTTTGTGTCCGTCTGATCTTTTTCTTTCTTTCTTCTTCTTCTTTTTTTTTTAAGCGATTTCCTGCACTACAAACAAACTGACACAGGATGCTCATGAAAGAGTAGTTCATTTTCATTTCACATGGGCAAGCTGAACATCAGAAAGCCCCTAGATTTCACAGAACTACAGTTAACTGTCTTTCTCATGGAAAGCCCCAGGGTGCTTAGGATTCTCATAACTACCCTGGAATCCCATGGTTAAAGCTGGCTTCCTGCTTCTCTCACAGCTCACTGCCATCAAGGTCTTTCATTTTCTCATTTGCACAAAACACTGTTTTGGTAAATGATTTTGACATGTTAGCATTAAAATACAACAGTATAAATCAGGCTTAAAGCAGTATATGAAAAAAGAATTGAAATCCAAAAGGTACAGTGGTTTTAATCACAAGTGTTTGATGAAGTCTACAACCTAGGATTTGTTTGTTTGTTTGTTTGTTTGTTTGTTTGTTTTGCTTGGTTGGTTGGTTGGTTGGTTGGTTTTGGGTTTTTTGGTTTTTTTTTTTTTGGGGGGGGGGGCAGGATTTTTCTGTATAACACTGGCTGTCCTGGAACTCACTCTGTAGACCAGACTGGCCACTCAGAAATCCGCCTGCCTCTGCCTCCCAAGTGCTGGGATTGAGCAACCTAGGATTCTTGAAGGATAGCAAACTCTCATTCTAATTGAACTGAAAGAACTCAAATTCCTGATTTATACTTTAAAATTAGATAAAGGAATATACAAACTGTTAAAAAGTAAGAATTTTCTGTAATGATCAAAATCACAAAAATTTATGAGGGCTTGGATATAGCTCTGTGGTTTAGCACAAAGCCCTGGGTTTGAGGCTGCCCCTGCACACACACACACACACACACACACACACACACAGAGAGAGAGAGAGAGAGAGAGAGAGAGAGAGAGAGAGAGAGAACTTTTAAAAAGTATTGAGTAAAAGATAGCAGTTGATTAAAAGATAGGAGAAAAACATGTGTGTGCGCACGCAAGCACACACGTGAACATTCATATATGGATGCAAGTATATGTATGCCATGGCATGCTTATATGAAGGTCATAAAATAACTTCAGATGTCAGATTTTGTCTTATTTGAGACAAGTTCCCTTAGCATTTATGCTGCTTGTTTGAAGCTCACAAGCTTCCACAGGTTCTCCTAAAGGATGTGAGATTAGTCCTAAAGACACAATGAAAACCGTAAATCTGAAAGATGTCAAGTGGGAGAGTGTGGTTGTTAATACTGATTGTCAACTTGACAGGGAAGATATTCACGTGGGAGACAATCCTCTGAATATGTCTGTGAGATATCTGATTCAGATGAAAAGACCTACACTAACAATGGGTACCACCATCTCATAGACCAGGATCCTGGACTAAATCCAGAGGAGAAAGCCAGCTGAGCACCAGCACTCATTTCACTTTGCTTCTAGACTGTGCATCCTGCCTCATGTTCCTGCTGCCATGCCTTCAATGATGGTCTGACCTTTAAAGGATAAATCAGTATTTATAAGTATATACATGTATATACATACATATATATACATGTATACACATATATATTGGTGTACATATATACTAAAGTAATTTTAACTCTGTAAAATAAACTTCTAGAAAGACATGAGATTAATTGCCACTAATGGCTTTAATTATGAGACTTTGAGCTCCATTTGAGAGAAAACTCAGTTGAGTTTGAACTCAGTCAAGTTTGGGGCAGACATGAAGAAAGAAGCCTTTGTCAAATAAAATATGGAGCAAGCCTGCAAGTGGTTAGGAAGACTATTCCACCTGCTATACTGACATAGTCTGCAATGCACTTCCGAGAGACTGTTGTCAAAGGACAAACAGTTTGGCGTGAACAAAGGCAGCAATTTTTAGAAGTGGTATGGAACAGTGAAAACGAGGATAATTTGTAAACTGAGGCTTTGATACTGTTCTGAGTTCTGACACATTTCATTGAAAAAGTTAATCCTCTCGAAACTCAGTTTTCAGCTATGTTAAATGGAGATAACAACATCTTTTCAAATGAAAGATTAGATCCATCAATCTAAAATACCCAAGATATTTTTATATCTGTTGCATCAGCAGAGTGATAGTCAGTATTGCCATTGGCTTTGTTAGTAACCTAAAATCCCCATGACGTCTCTGAAGAAACCTTTGGTCATAAGTGCTTCATGGGATAATATTCCCTTCTTATCCCTGGTGAGTATAACTCATGGAAACCTGGCAGAGAGACTGCAAGTTTGAATAAGACACCAGGTCTGATAGTCACCCTTTTCCAGATTCTTTTCCTTCCATGACTTTATCCTCTTGCAAATCCCAGGCCTGAAGAATCCCTATCTCTTCAAAGAGATTCTCATGCTCAGATAATTGTACTATAATTCATTGATAAAGCCATTGCAAATATAATGTGTTATTTCCAATAAGTAGAAATATAATAAAGTGATGCACATATATTATGCTGATGAATTTCTAGATCTCGTTTTAACACATCAAATTAGAAAGTTATCCCATGACATAAGTCTAGCAATCAGTACTTCCTTAGCCACATCCATAGCCTTTATGAATGGAAAGTGGCTGGAGGTCAGGACAAACTGTTGGCAGCTATGCTCCAAAGATCTATCCCAACTCTGAGAGGGATTCATCAGCTAACTGAAAACTAGTCAACTGACCAACCATAAGCCACTCTGTGTGTTTTGCCATGTGAAATGCTATCATTAAGAGCCAAAGTTTAACACTGAGAGTTTAAAAACTACCACTCTGGTTCATTCTACAAAATTCACCAAAAAATCAAGAAAGTTCCAAATAATAGTAATTTTGGAACAAAATAGTCATCAAATGAATACAAATTGAAAACAAAATAATATAGTTTGTTGATGGCATGCAATTTTACAGCAAAAAAAGGTGGATAGAGGTAAGAAATGATTAAACCAGCCTAAAATTTATGGAAAACTATTGTCTCTGAACTTGTGGGGTCAGTAAACATAAATTTCACAATTCAAAAATTTACTATTAGAGCAGAAATATTGTGGTCTCAACCCAGGGAACAGACTGGATCTGAGCATGGGTTACGCTCATATCTACATAGGGAATGGCACAACTCACTGAGGCTTCAGTAGAAACTTCAGACTGATCATGTGGACTGAATCTGACCCTGGACAAAAACTGCCCTCCACCTTGGTCAGAGAAGCTTCTCTGTGCAAAGGATGAAAGTCATTGAAGAGATATGTTAGTCAAAGTTCTGAGAAGAAACAGTGCTCAGCTCTAGATGGTACATCCTTATCAACTCCCACTTCCCACCCATTCACCCACTTTGCTATAACTCAAGAAATGTAATGTAAGAGGGGGGGGCTAGAAAAATAAAAGAGCTAAAGAATGAAGGAGTGCCTGCTGAGAAATACTGTCTTTGGGACCCAACAATGTCAGTGTGGCCATGGACTCAAAACAGCTGTGGTTACCTGCAAAACACCCTAAAAGATCAAGCTAACAAAACTGACACCTAGATGAAGAAGGTGATCACTAAATTTCACCCTTTACTGAGGAGCTATTTGCAGTTAATGGCCACTGGATAAGGAAAAACTATTCTTCTTTGAGGCTGTGATCACTGGTAGGTGTCTCATATTCCAGTATATGACCCACCCTCATGTGCTCATGGGCAACACTAATTTAACTTTGCGGGTTATCACACATACAAAAAAGCAAAAGAAATAAAGATAGGAAAGAAAAGAATTGTGGGAAAGTGGAGCAAGCAGGAGAGGAAAGTAAATAATCATATTTTATTATATAGTCATGTAAAATTGTCAAAGAATAAAAAATACTCAAGAAAATTTATTATTCTCAGACTCAAAATGTAATAGGCAATAATGAACAGTGTTTGCTAAACAAAGAAAATCTTGTGAGCAGTCAACTTCCTACCCAGATAATATAACCAGGCTATGATGGGTGTAAAGGAACCCAAGCAAAGTTACAGAGATAAAGCTGGGAGTTCAAGGAGAACACAGCAGATATTCTGAGCAGGAAGAGCAACAAAAGACTAGGTCATACAGAAAGATAACAGCACGGTTTACAGAGGCTCACTCTGTTTCAGTATTATTTCAATATCGATGATAAGCACTTTCTTGGATGAAACTTAGAGGAACCAAGAACAACTTGAAAGGATTAGAGAGCATAACACTGAAACATGTCAGAGATGTGAGATTAGTCCTAAAGACACAATGAAAACCTTAGATCTGAAAGTTAAACTGTCAACTTGACAGGGTAGATATTTGTCCTGGCCGGCAGAACAGTTGAACAGGGTCTGGGGAACCACTTGTGGAGAGAATGAGAGGCGAGAAACATAAGGACAGACAGCAAGTCTGATTGATCAAGCTATCAACTTTTTATTATTCCCAGGCAGGTTTTATGTCCACAGAAGCAGGGTATGGGGAGGGGGATGACGCAGAATCGCTTTGTTTCTGGGAGATCGCACCTGTTCCCAAGAGCAGGATATTGGCTAGGTAAAAAGTTCAGCAGGAGGAACAGAAGAGAATGGGTTGCTAGGTACATGTCCACAAGATCTATAGCTATTTGTTCTTAACTGGGGGTAATACTTTCCCATAGAGGCCTCAACTTTTTCTCACAGAAATCTCAACTAAGCTAATACTTTTCCACTAAGGCCAAGACTTTGTAAGTAAGAACTTATGGCTGACAAGGCAGTTATCATTCAAACAGGGTTGCTCCCAACAGATATTTATGTGGGAGACAGTCCTCTGAATATCTCTGTGAGGTATTGTGATGAAAAGACCTACACTAACAGTGGGTACCACCATTCTGTGGCTCTTGGACTAAATCCAGAGGAGAAAGCCAGTGGAGGAACGGCACTCACTTCACTTTGCTTCCAGGCTGTGCATCCTGCCTCATGCTCCTGCTGCCATGCCTTCATTGCCTTGATGGTCTGATCTTTAAGCAATAAGCCAAAAGAAGCTCGTGAATTGCTTTTTTTTCTGGCATTTTGTTACAGCAGCAAGAAAAAGTCACATAGAGAGAAGTGTCACTGAAAAACGGAACTGTTGCTGTGACACACCAAATTCTGCCACACATGTGCATTTAGACCTGGTCTGTGGGATGACTAGGAAAGCAATGGCAACTTTGAGCTAATGCAGACCTAGACTGGCCTAAGGAAGTGGCTCAGTGTGTAAAAGAATTTGTTTTACAAGCATGAGAATCTGTGTTTAAATCTTCAGAACCCAGCTGGAGGGTGGAGTGGCACATGCTTTTCAATGAAAACAAAAATTACAAGGAAGCCTCTAAATGCTGTGTAAGCAGAGTTAAATGACTCAGTCTGGTGGGATTTAGGAAGTCCAGAATGTTGAGACAGATATGAGCAGAGAGGCCTGGTGTAATTAATTATGGAAGGAAACAAAGACTCTGTTGGTTATTGGGCTGTTAGCCATGAAGTTCTATTTGGACAAAGAATCTCACTGCATTCTGCCTCTGTCCCAAAATCTTAATTGAGGTTGAATTCAAAAGTAATGAACTAATTAACTTGACAGAATGAATTGCAAGACAGGCTATAATTCAGATTCTAACATGGTTATTTCTCAGTATGCTTACTCAGGGTTATAGTAAGAGGGGACAGAAAGAGAAAAATGTGACATTTGGCAAGAAAAGAATTGTGGAATGTTTAAAGCTGTCCACAAAAATGTTGTGGAAAGAAAACAGCTGCAATTGTTAACA
Source organism: Mus musculus (assembly GCF_000001635.26). Lineage (NCBI taxonomy): Eukaryota > Metazoa > Chordata > Mammalia > Rodentia > Muridae > Mus > Mus musculus. The sequence continues at coordinate 144,267,604 of NC_000067.6, read as the reverse complement.
ATTGTTACATCATTTAAAACATGGAGTGACCTGTGGCTCCAGCCATATATGTAGCAGAGGATGGCCTTCTCAGGCATCAATGGGAAGAGAGGCCCTTGGCCCTATGAAAAAATAAAAATAAATTTAAAAAAATCAAAAAAGCACAGTCCTTTGGATGTATGCATGGTGCCTTCTGCTACCCAGGAAAGTTAGTCCTCAGAGAGAGGGCATTCAAATCAGTTCTAACTTATGCTGAGTTTTGGAGCCCAGTCCCAATGGATACCTCCACAAAAGACTCCAACACCTAGAGCTCAGGGGACATTGTGGAAGAAGGGGCAGACAGATTGTAAGAGCCAGATGATCAGGGACTTTACTGTCAGATTCTTTTTCCTATCAGAAGTGAGGCCCATTAAGACTCACCAACATGACTGCTCAAATATGAGTTAATCAAGGACACCAATGAACATGTCAGACTGCAAGGAGAATAGCCCACAAGGTCTCAACCTTACACACTAACTGTAGGCAACTGAATAAATCTGGGAGCTGGAGAGGTGACCCTTCCCAAGGAAAAGAATACCAATTGGTTGCCCAGTACCAAATCATTGGCCCTGAAAACATGCATACAAGTAACATTATATGAATTCATCAGGTTATAATTAGAAATATGTATCCATATAAAAGTATACATATGCATGCAATAACAATTAGTGAAAAAAGAGGCTATCAATTTGAAAGAGTTGGGAGGAGTATCTGGGAGAATTCAGAAGTGTTGTAGATAGCCCTGGAGCTCATTATGTTTGATGTTAATTCTGTTCTCCAGTGAGGGGTTGAGAACAAGGAATGATTCAGCACTCAGGTGATTTCCTATAAACCTGCTTCCCACCTTAATTTGTAAAATAAAGAATAGCTGATAATCGGGCAGGTAAAGGGAAGGTCGAATGGAAAGTAGAGAGAGAGAGAGAGAGGGAGAGAGAGAGAGAGAGAACGCAGAGGAGGAGGAGGAAGAAGAAGAAAACCGGAGCAGAAGCACATGGCCTCGAGAAACTGCAAGTTCAAAGGGGTCTCATAGGTGTGGAAGATGGTAGTGAGTGGTAGATCTGTCCAATCTAGGTGCTCAGCATGTATTCATATTAATTGAGTCATGTTTTCATTGCTGGGGACTTATTTGGGTTGGAGATTTACCACAACACAGAAGGTGTTGTGATTAAGTTGTAATCCAAACAGACAAACAAACCAAACATTGGTAATCTATAGTACTGTTCAATAGACATTGGCAAGATAAACTCTTCCACGAGCAACTGATATTTCTACTGGTGGATGGCATTACATATATCACCATTAGCACAATCACTAATTTATCAAGTAATGTACCACATGAACTTATCAAGGCCTAACAACTTTTGATCAGTGAAAATGATGATTTTCTATGTAGCCTAGTAACACAAGTGTTCACCTATTTGAGGAATGTAATCTTCATTCCTGATGAATGTTCTTGTGAGAGTGGCCACTGTGCTATCTACTCACTCTGCATTTTAGAACTGACACATCCATCCAAAGAGGCCTGTCTCAGCCACTGTTTTCTTAGAGACAGGCTGTAGGCCAGAACCATCACTGAAAGGCTTGAAGTAATAGCTCCAAAGCTTTGAGGCTGACTTGGTTTGAAGGGCAGGGCAGTGTGGCATCTATGGCAATCCTGGGACTGACTGAGTTGTAAAGGAAACTGAATCCAGCTCCATGCTAGTTTCCTGGGAACTCACGGGCACGGGATCCCTAATGACTGTCTCAGAACATTTGTCTTAGGAAATCCAGCCTTCAGCACATCTATTGTGAAACAGGAAGTTTCCTCACAGTTGGAAATGATATAAAACCATCACACCTGAGCCTGTCTGTCTCATCTGGAAGGCTAAGTTACATTTTTTTTAAAGAAGCTAAAACTTGTACACATACACACACACACACACACACGTTACTAGTTACCATATGTTTGAACATTTCTAGCAATTTAAAATACTATTTCCATAAAATATTCTTCCTCTAAGTACCAAGAAAAAATTCTTCCTTTACTGTTTCCCCTAATTTTATTTAAAAGAGAAATTAAAATAAATTCTCCCCACTTTATATTTAACCAAGATCTGCTTTCTTTCCTTTTGTTAGGTAATTTTCAGAAACACTCACATTTGCCCAACTTAAATACAAGCATAAGGTACGATTTTAAGATCAGCAGAGAAAACTCAGCAGGGAGAAGAGATAAAATAGTCACAGAACTCTTGGTGGTAATATAAGCTCTTTAGCCTCTTAGCAGAAAGAAGTCTATAGCACAAAATGGTTGAAGAAAACTTTCAAAGTATACCTAGATAAGGCTTGCGAAACCTCATCTCCAGTTGGAGTACAAACCCTTCCCAGAAAGGCTTACCCATATCACTCATCTAGCCCTTGATGCAATGCACCCAGGACTGATGTTCCAAACTAACAAACTAGAATGAGAAAGAGGGTTATACATGAAGGCATGTTACTGACTTTCCTCTCTCTCGTCATTGGCTGTCAGTCTCTCTTAAATGTGATAAAAGGTCAAGGTACACTGATAAAAGTACTCAAATTTTTTACAAGAAAAAGATAACAAAATCGAAACATAGTAAGAGAAATAGGCAGAGGAAATAGGGTTGCCTCTAGCTTTCATCCTTTTGAAACCATGTGTTAGGAAGACATCTGCTCAGGCAGATGATAAACAAACAAATCAAAAAGATATATACTGGTGGATACCTTTTTTGAAAAGTGCCTGGCACATAGTAGGTATTATTTGTTGAATAAATAAAATGAATGATTCCTTGGTAACCTTTTCTATTATGGGTTAGTGGCCAGTTTTAGATGCTCTAAGAACACTCTGTGCTTAGCCTTACATGGTACACTTAATACAAGTATCAAAGGTTCCCATTTATTTGTCTCTCTCCATGGAGATTCACCTTTGATTGTTCTCAATACAGAGTAGGATAACTAGAACACAATAATAACTTAATAGTTTTCAACTAAATAATGAGGATTGGCCCCTGGGTCCAATGTTTTGTGGATCTTTGTTCCTCCAGCACTTCATCTGTGCCAGGTACTCTTCAGGACACTGGAGTTAAACAGACAAATAAATATCCCTGACCTTTTCCACTTCCCATTCTAGCCAAAAGAGACAATATATGTGGAGGTAAGCAGTGCACTGGAAACTTTTAAAATGAAAAATCAAATCAAAGGTCAGCGGTAGCCGATATGGGGAGGCAGAAACAGCTGTAGAACTATGGTGGGTATGAAAGGCTTCATTGGAAAGATGACATCTTACTAACAACTTAAAGCTAATGTAAAGGTCATCCAGGGCTATTCCAAGCGGAAAAAAGAGCCACCAGTAAAGTCACACCTCAAGGGGATGTCCCAGTTAAGGTGAAAATGAGTGTGTCAAGTTCAGCCAGGAGACCAGTGTGGGTAGAGATAAGTGAGAATTAGAGATGCTGACACAAGACACATCAGAGATAAATCTTGTCATGCCAGGCTCCACTCACCATATGAGCATTATGGTTCATGCTTTAGGCAAGATGGAGAAGCTATCCAATGTGTTTTTCATTGTCTACTAGCACAATGAAAATACAAAGAAATTATGCATTGGGAACTGATTTGAAGAAGCCTCTATTGTTTGGAGTGTTGAATTTACATTCAAACATACTAACAACTCAAAAACATACCTCTTTTGATTTTGAAAATAATTTTGTTTTTCCACTAAACTCTACTTCCTATGGGATAGAGAACAATTTTGATTGCCCTTTATATATGACCCAACAAAAGCCAATCCTCATTCTTACCTGCTAACATCACATAAAATGTTCATTTAAAGGAAATACACTTTGCTTGTAAACTACCTAAAGACTTTTCCATTTATTAGTAAAAGGAGATATTGAGCCTTTAGTCACCCTAAACTTCCAAATATTAACTGATCCATTTTGTTTTATCTTTTCATTTCACAGAGGAAAGCAATGAATAACAATTACATTTTCATAATTAAATCAAGAAGCCTGACTCTACGTATCAAGAGGTCAATGGAGTCCACAAGCAGAAAGAGGAAGGAAAGAAAGGAAGAAGGCTACAAGAAGCTCAGGAGTAACACTGTAAGACTTTCAGCAGAAAATACATTTTTAAAGGTAAAAGAAAGAAACTGAGTGATGTTTCTGACTTTAAAATTGACAATTGTCTCCCCCACCCCACACCACCGATCACATCTCAACTGCCAGCAACAGTCAGGAGAGCCGGCCCTAATGTCAGAATGGGAGAGGTGGTCCAGCTCCTCACTGCCCTCCACATAGCCTGGGCAGGACAGTAGAGCTGCCCCCTGATGGCCAAGATGCAGGTGATCTAGCAGGGGCTCTGAGAGCAGGAGAGCTGAACCTGCCACTTGCCAGATTCACCATTCGGTGAGCTTCCTAGTGCAGCGCTACTGAGCTTGCCCTGGTTGTGCCAACTCAGGTGAGCGAGCATGAAGATCAGCTCAGCTACCTCCTAAGGCCAGACCCAGGGCTTGAAGTTGGGCCATACCCTATCTATGATCTGCTGGAGTTCATGAAAGAGCTGGTCCTACAGATTCAAAGCTTCAAAATCTCCATGACTCAGGGCAGCAACAGGATATCCAAGAGAACTCTCTGAGGATCCAGTGTTGAGAGTGCAAAAGAAGCCAGAGGCCTCTAAACAGAGCAATGATACACATCAACTAACTGTGATTTCTTACATAAAAGCAGCAAGTCACTTCAAATGACAGTTGATAGTTGCTAAGGGGAAAAAAAAGTCACTTTCCTTTGGGGATGAAGCCACTGGGAGGTTGTCATACCATAGTGGATGGCTACTCACCCATGTGTATGTGGGAAGTGCTACTTACACTCAGAGGATTGTTAATAACAAAAAACAGAGAGGTCATAAAGTTGGGAGGGACATAGAGTAGGGTAACTCAAGAAGAGTTGAAAGTGGCAGGAATGATCAGTAAATATTGTAAAATAGAAGAAATTTTCTATGTAAAAAATATTACTTAAATGTTTGTATATATCACATCATCTATATCCTATTTAATAGACTTTGTGGTTTAATTATAAAACTCTTACAGATTACCACATAATCATATTAAAGAATGTGAGTTCCAAAGTTGAACGGGTCTTATCATTTATGATACAGCCTCCATTCTGTGAGGGCTTTCCATTTTCTTAGGAATCTCTTGGAGCTCCATAGTGAGCACTGAAATCTGTGCAAATGTCCTTCATAGAGGCTGTGGATGTTCTCAGCATCACAGTTGCTGTGAGTCCTCTTGCTTTCCTGTGTTCAACCTTCCCTTGTAATTTGGCACAAGCATATCTAACATCCTTACTCTGTGCTATAGGGAAGAGAGTATGACTCAATCTTACTGAAGAGAGTGTGAGATAAGAAGCCAGAGGTTGGGCTGAAGAGATGGCTCAGTGGTTGAAGCTCTTCCAGAGGTCCTGAGTTCAATTCCCAGCAACAACATGGTGGCTCACAGCCATCTGCAATGGGATCTGATACCCTCTTTTGGTATGTCTGAAGATAGCTATGGTGTACTCATATAAATAATATGAATAAATAAATCTTTTAAAAAAGAAGCCAGAGGTTAATAGAGTAACAAATTCTCACATAAGCCCTTCTTCTTTTGATATTTCTATACACTGCTTTCTATAATAAAATGTTACTGTTAAATGTTTCTCAACAATGAGAAAAGACACAACACCACACACACACACACACACATACACACATATGTGTGAGTGTGTGTCTGTATATATATATATCCTGAAATAAACTTGCAATCTTATAAAACGAGAAAGGAAAATATTCTCAAATTAACATCACCAGATTTTCAAAAAGTAAAAAACAATTTCTAACAGCTTAGGAATTTACATCTCTTGATCTTTCATAACATCTGAGGAAAAGGATAAAACAAGGTTGAGGATTTTTTTTCTTAGTCCACTCTGAATTCTCATTAAATGTATTCTACAGTCCAATAATCATAAGACAAGACTCAGCACAGAGGAAAATAGGGAGAAAACACAGTTGTTTATGCTTGAGTAGTTCCTGCCTTTCGAGATGTGATATATAAACCTTACAAGCTGCTGAGATCTGTTTTCTGAATTTATCTCAGGTTCTGGACTCAGCACGTTCATAATTTACAAGGATTCTGAGAACTCTTAAGCTGTGACTAAGCTGACTTTGACAGATCACTTTATTCAGCATTCTGTTGATTCTTCAAAATACTTGTAGGCTCCGGGACTTTGCATTATTTACTACCTGGTGCTTATAACAACAAAACTCCTCTACAGGCAACTCAGCAGTGCTCCACAACTGAAACTTTTCACCCCTCCTAATTAAACTGAAGTAATTTACATTATTTTTGTTTTAAAAACTTTCTTGCAATTATCAATGTACAACCCCAAGTTATTTTTTGTTTTTGTTTTGTTTTGTTTTGTTTTGTTTTTTTAAGATGGCTCAAAGCTACATATCTACTATATACCAATCCATGCAGTCATTTCTCACCTTCCACGCTATGCCCTTTCCTCCTTGTCAATCAGTTATATTCTCTCTCTCTCTCTCTCTCTCTCTCTCTCTCTCTCTCTCTCTCTCTCTCTCTCCCTCTCTCTCTGTGTTTCTCTGTTACTGGCAGCATTAAAAACCCCTCCCCAAGCACTAAGGCCTGGTAGCTACCATCCTTTACTCTTGTTATGAGGGCCGGATTGCTCAAGGCTCTTATAGTTATATGTCAGTGTCTATATACTGAAAACATGGTTATCTATCTCAGTCTTTGCAGCATGGCTTTTCCTGTGGCTATCCCTGCACAGCAAGGATGTCTAGATATTTGGTATGTCAGCATCCACTGCAGCCCTTGAAGAGCTCAATGGCATTCCCACTTCTCTGACAGTGAGCTCTTAGCATTCACACTTTGCTTGCTGTGAGATGCATCCCACTGTTTATTTTTTTCCTCTATTTCTCTCTTATAGAAAATATTTCTTTTTCCTATGATATATTCTGATTACAGTTTCCCCTCCTCCAATTGCTCCAAGATCTTCCTTATTTCCTGTTCCATCCGAATCCACACTCTTCCCGCCTCTCGTTAGAAAACAAGCATATAAAAAATAATAATAATATAGAATAAAATAAGATAAAACAAAACAAAACAACAACAAAAATAAACCAGAATATGGTAAACAAAAAGAGCCAATGAGACAAAAAAAAAAAAGTCCTCCAAAGACACCATTGAATTGGTTCCGTGTTGGTGAACTACAGCTTGATCATGAGGTTTGCCCTAAGAGTTGTCTGTATCCCCAGTGACTCTGTTGAAGAGAACTAATTTCCCACTTACAAGTGGGTATCAACTGGAGATCGCTCTGGGTATGTGATGGGGGCCATGTGTCTACTTTTTGCAGTGTTGGGACCCCATCTGGCACAGACCTATGCAGGCCCTGTGTATTCTGCCTCAGTCTCTGTGAGTTCCTAGGTGCATGGGTCATGCTGTGTTTAGAAGGCCTTGTTTCCTTGGTATTCTCCATCCCCTCTTTCTCTTATGATCTTTTTGCTTCCCCTTCCACAGCTTTCCTTGTGCCTTTAGGGAAGAATTTATTGGAGACACTCCATTTAGGACTGGATGTTCCATGATCTCTTACTCTCTGCATATTATCTGGCTGTCGGATTCTGTATTTGTTCCCATCTACTGCTGAAGAAAGCTTCTCTGATGATGGCTGAGAAGGGCACTAATGTCATTTGGAGGTCATTTTATGACTATATTCCTTTAGAAGAAGAATAGTGTTTGGTTTTCCCTACGTCCCTGGCCTATTTGCTATCAGGATTTTGGCCAGCAGCATAAGGCATCTCATGCAGTGGGGTTTAAATCCAATCAGATATTGGTTGTATATTCCCACAGGCTTACGCTGTTAATGCAGTAGTGAATCTTGCAAGCCTTTAACCACTGTAGATTGAAGAGTTTACAGCTGGATTGGTGTTTCCCATTCTCCTTTTGTAGCATGCAGAATGCTTCCCTGTACCATGAACTTTAGTCCGTAAGGGTAAATGCTCTAACAGGGACCAGCTCTATACAAATAGCATAAAGTAAGTTTTACAAGACACAAGTGCAAAAACATTATGGAGGATACAAAGGACAAGCAGTTACTGTGTTTGCAAGCACTAAGTGGCATGGTTGTGGAAAGACTAGAACAATCAGGCCTCTTAATAGTTTTTTTTTTTTTCCTAAGAAATCAGATCCTATAATCATGATATGGGAAACTGAGCAGTAAGGTGTGGATATCATTGCTTCGATGTATAATAGCAGCAAACCACTAGGCTTCTGCATTAGAACTTTTAAAGCTTTACAGGGTCACTGACTTCCTGCTACTTAAAATTGGCTTCTCTTTTCTAAAGGGAAACAGTAGAACACTGGATCTGAGGACAGGGGAGGAGGGAAGGAAAACTGGGAAAAATAGAGGGAAAGGAGGCTGAGGTCCAGATGTAGTGTATGAGAAAAGAACGTTTTTTTAAATTTTTTTTACCTTATATCCTGCTTACTTCCCGCCCCCCAGTCACTCTGTCCCACAACCCTTCCCCTTCCCCTTCTCTTCTTGACAGGTGGGGCACCCCTTGGGTATCCCCCACCCCCACCCTGGCACTTCAAGTCTCTGCAAGGCAAGGTGCTTCCTCTCCTATTGCAGCCAGACAAAACAGCCAGGCTAGTAGAACATATCCCTCATACAGGCAACAGCTTTTGGGACAGCCCCCGTTCCAATTGTTCAGGACCCTCATGAAGGCTAAACTGCACATCTGCTACATATGTGTAGGTAGTCCTAGGTCCAGCTCATATATTTTCTTTGGTTGGTAGTTCAGATGCTGAGAGGCCCAAGGGTCCACCTTTGAAGACTATTGGTCTTTTCATGGAGTTCCTATCCCCTTCAGGGCCCTCAGTCCTTCTTCCTATTCTTTCGTAAGAGTCCCCAAACACCATCCACTGTTTGGCTGTAGGTGTCTGTATCTATCTGAGTCAGCTGCTGGGTGGAGCCTCTCAGAGGACAACATGCTCCTGTCTGCAAGCTTAACAGAGTATCATTAATAGTGTTAGGGACTGGTGCCTGCCCATGGTATAGGTCTCAAGTTGCATGAGCTATTGATTGCCCATTCCCTCAGTCTTTTCTCCCTACCTCCTCCCCCCTCCCAGTACCTGCATTACTTATAGACAGAATAAATTTTAGGTTGAAAGTTTCTGGGTGGATTGGTGTCTCTATCACTCCACTGAGGTTCCTGTCTAGATACAGAAGGTATCCTCTTCAGGTTCCATACCCCCAGTGTAGTGAGCCATAGATAAGGTCACCCCCATTGATTCTTGGGTACCTCGCTTGTCCCAGGACATGCCTCCTCCTGGAGATGTCCCCCACCTCCTGCCCCTGGTCAGTTGCAGATTTCAATTCATTTTCATGACCATCTCTCCTGTCCTTCCTCATGTATGATCTTGAACCCCTCATTCTCTGACCCCTTCCCTCTCTTTCTTCCTCCCTCCCAGTTTCCTCTTCCCATCTGCCTCTTATGACTATTTCACTACCCCTTCTAAGTGAGATTCAAGATTCCTCTCCTGTGCCTTCCTTCTTGTTTAGCTTCTTTAGGTCTGTGAAGTATAACAGAGTACCTATATTTTATGGCTAATATCTACTTATAAGTGAGCACATACCATGCTTGTCCTTGAGGGACTGGATTACCTCACTTAGGATGATATTCTCAAGTTTCATCCATTTGCCTGCAAAATTCATGATGTCTTGGTTTTTAATAGCTGCATAGGATTCCAATGGGTAAATGTACCACACTTTCTTTATTCATTCTTCAGTTGAGGTTGTTTCCAGTATCTGGCTATTATGAATACTTTTTTTAAAAAAAGAAGAAAAATAAAAAACACTGCCTTTCAAATCGCTTCTGTGTGCTGACCTGTGAATTCCTCTGCTTTTCTACTCGTGTCATGCACTGGGAAACATGATATTCCATCAAAACTCCATATAATTGCTAATGTTTTCATAGCAAAATTTTCTATTCACTAAGACTATAGTGATACTATCCTGGCTTCAGGACTACCTGAATTTTATTTGCCAAACACATTTAGATTGATTCAAACATTACTCTCCAGTGTTGAAAAGCTCACAAAAAATAAGGGGAAAATAAATTAAAATTAATCCAGGGTGAGGAAAGCATGTCAGAAATGATATTAGCCAAAGATTGATTTGGTGTTTTAGAGAGCGACTTGGAAAATAGTGTTAGTGCAAAAGACTGGTAGGTAAGAAGTGTTCAGATAAGACAAGTAAGGGTTTATAGAATCATGTGAGTCCGAGAACCTAACAGTCTCATGATCTGGTTTCCAATAAAGTGTCAGGTTATAGAAACAAGAAATTCAGTCTTGACTAGAAGTTAATCAGAGCAGGGTAAGAAAAAGAAACTAGATTCTTATCTTGCTCAGTTGCAGTTTACTGAGCTCAATCAAGTTCACCATCTTGCAGACATCTGTGTTTGAAAAATAAGAAATCTACCAGCAGAGTTCCTCATTTAGAAGATCATTTTTAAAAAAAAAAAGCAAGTCTAAATGTTCAGTCTTTTCATTCATAAATGATACAAAATGGACAGGAATATCCTTGCCAGCTTGCCCACAATAAATTATTGCAGTTTTGTTAACACTGTTGCAAATAAACTCTTTGAAATACTATTGGTAGCATCTGCTGGGAGATTCTTCTGATGCCCAGGACCCAGACAATGAGTGGAAATAGTTAGTCAGGTCAAAAGGAGCCATAAAAGACGATCACTTTAACCAAGTGACTATACTAAACAAAAAGTATATGTCAGAGTTCATTTAACTTCCTGTGTTTACATCCAGGATCCATTCTTTCACAATCATGATATGTGTAATAGGTATCTACTTACTGAAGGCTGTCTCTGTCTAGGACTATCTTCTGTACTTTCCTATGAGTGTCAAACACAGAAAAAGAGGCAAAGAGTGAATGTGGGGTTTGTAGCCAGTGCAATCATGTGTGGCTTCATTCCCCATGCTTTCAAAGCCAATCATTCCCATGTGGGTTCCTTCTGTGCACTCCTTTCTGATGTTACTTCCCAAGGTGATCACTTGCTCAGATATCAGTCTCCTCTACTATACACACTTTAAATACTTGGGGACAGAGACAGTCTTGCTTTTTGTTTGTAGTACCTTGCATGCATCCCATTGTAAAAATGCAATTAAATGGGTTGTTTAAAATGATCAAAATTTCTGTGTCCAACTCTTCCAGTACAGATTTTATTTTTAATACAACTTCATACTCAATATTGTCCTTTGTCCCATTACTTCCTAATTCATAATTCCTACAAGATTTGTACGAGAATACAAAGATGTAGCACCAGTGTATTCAATGTCATGATTGCCAGTATCATTCAACAAAGTTCCTACTAATATTATAGAGTTAGTTGGAATTCCTTGAACAAAACTATAAAATCAGTTAAGGAAAGATTAAAATTCTCCTCACGTTTTTCATTGAGAATATAGCCGTTCTTAAACTTCTGACACTGTGCTGGAAGAGCAGCTCATTTATTTTTTTGTTTGTTTGTTTGTTGGTTTTTTTTTTTTTTTTTTGAATGCTTGCCTTGCTCGCCAAAAACCCTGTGTTCTCTGAAACATCAGCACTACCTAAAACTCTGTGTGGTAGCATAAACCTGGGATCCAGGCTTCCAGGATTATGCTACCAGGGGCAGGAGTATCAGAAGTTCAAAATTATCCTCAGATACACAGCAAACTCAAAGTCAACCTTGTCTGTTGCTAAGTAGATATGTACATAAACTAGTATTTTGAGAGAAAAGAAGCCATGAGAGCAAATGTACACCACCATATACGCTAAAGTCTTACACGCGTTCTCACGACCGGCCAGGAAAGATGCTGCAACAGGATCCTTCTGCACACGTTTATTCAGTCCTGTTTCTTCTTTTGACATAGTCTCTTGTTTATATCTCCCTTGTTTATATCTCCCCTGTTTATATCTCCCCTGTTTATATCTCCCCTGTTTATATCTCCCCTGTTTATATCTCCCCTGTTTTTATATCTCCCTTGTTTTTATATCTCCCCCGAACCCTGGGCCTCTCACTCCTTTTATACTCTCTCTCATCCACGCACTGCAGGCCACGCCGCCTCACCAGGCACGCAGCCTCAGCTAATCAGGGCAGCAGGGGCATATCTCCATCAAATTGGATTCACCTGTATCCTGGTACACCTGCGCAGCACTCAAGATGTTTGTGTCTTATATGAGGAAGTCAGGTGAAAGTCATATGACTTAGCTGCAGTCTCTGGCGCCTTTGGGACTGCCGCCACACCCGCTCCCCACAATTCCCCCTTTTTTTCTTTTTTGGCAGAGAGAATGTCTGTAGATAGCCCCCCGCAGCCATGCCCCTTACCCGTCCTTGGGTGACAAACAGCATTGGTTTGATCCCTGTCTTAGGTTGGTGACATGCCCAGGGAGTCTTATCACTGACTACCTCTCTATTATGCCAAGCCACTCCTGGGGAGATTGTGTTTTGCTTGCGGCAGGTGCATCAAAAGGCCAGGATGTTGATTAATCTATGGCCAGATCTTAATTGCTGCAAGCAAGCCTCATGGGTGAAGGTAGAGGTCTGATCCCCAGTGTGCAAGCATAGGGGCCCTACACAAAACCATCCCTTAGGCTCATCACCCAGAGAGGTCTTGGCCAGCTCCCGTGTCATTTTTCCTGAGGGAAGGGAACTAGGACACTGAACCTTCATGCAATCAGACATGCCTTCCACAGGATGCCAACAGCAAGCTATCCTCTGTGCAGTGCTTAGCCTCGCACCCCACGGCATAACGCAGCATAATTTCTTTTAGAGCGGTAAACCGAATCTGAGGAGATTGTTCCGCCTCCACTGCAGCAAAAGCCTATGCTACCATGGCAAAAGTGCGGGCCCGCACACACTGCACCTAACACATGTGCCAAACACACAACACACACACTATTACAAGCATACACCCCAGGGCTCCCATCCCCGCTCATCTTCCCTGAAGCAAGGGATAGATAGCCAGAGGGGCTATCTCTTTAAGGGGAATTCAGGGATCAAAAAGGCATGGAAAAATTTGAGCGTCATGTTGAGCTGGTATCGGCTTCTGGAATACCGAAAGGATCTCCCATCTCAGCTCCATCGTTTGTGCTTGTGGGATCATCCACCACATCCACAGGGGGAACTGGATCAGGAGCCTCATTCTTGCAGCGTCTCACCAATCTCTCCAGCACCCAAAGAGGTTCTGTCTGGTCCTGTGGAAACACACAAACAGACCCTCTCGCCCACGTCAACACTGGATCTGGTCGATCCCCAGGGGAAATGGACACAATACCTCGTGGTGATGAGACCATAACCTCAATCACCTGTGTGTCCATCTAGGGAGTCAACACGAGAGTCAAGTTTTCATTAGCTTCCCCCCTGTTGGGCAATGATTTCTGTGCCCTTATGGCAATCTGATTCACCTGCTTAAACACCTGCACTGGATATCCTGTCTGTTGTTGTGCAAATCGACCTTGATCAAGCAGCATATCTCTATCCCATGCAAATTCAGCTTGATCAGTGAAAATAGGACATCCCAGCAAGGAGAATCTATCCTCTTTCCAGACCTCCGGACAGAAGGTCTGCCCATAGATGGCTGACGAGGAGGCATAGGGAGGGGGAGCAAAAGCTAATTCGCCTTCCTCCTCTGCCTCAGCTCTTTTATTTTGTCCTTTCTGTCCACCTGATAACACTGTGTCTCCTTTCTTTTTCTTTTTTCTTTTTAAGCCCTTCTCTTCCTCCGACATACTTTCTTGTTGCTCTGTAAGGATTTTCTGACCTGTCTTGACTGCCTCTACACACAGTTTCAAACAGTAACAGAGTCCATATATCAGAACAAACAAGACCAAAACTATCAGACCTACCCACAAAGGGTCAATGGGAGAAAAAAGCATAACTACACAGCGAGGATCTATTGATCACTACACTGAGGTTATCATAGTTCCTTAATCTATCCCGAAACCAGGAACCTTAACTTGTCCCAAAGCCGGGAACCTTTAGTTACCTTGTACCTGCTTCCTGGCAACGTTATATTCGCCTCTATTTTATCGGAGGTCCTTCCCAAACTCCTGGGTTACTTTATGCCTACTTCCTGGCAACTTTATGCTCACCTCTACTTTATCCGAGGTCCTTCCCAAACTCCTGGGGTCCCAAGTTTCACTCACCATGAACTTACCCTGCCGGCAACCACTGACTGCTGAAAGTTCTGAACTCGGTGGGCAGTCGGTTCCCCTTATGGGCCACCAATTGTCACGTCTGCTCTTGACCAGCAAGAACGACATGACTACCAGTCCTTCTAATAGCAGTTTATTCAGTCTTCTTCTTTCTTCTTTCTCTTCATCAGTACCGTTCCCCAGCTGAAGAGTTCTGAATCCACGCCGGATCCTTCTCAACAGTCTGTTTCACGGGAACTTTTATTAACCACTCCTTCCCCGTGATGCAGTTCTGAATCCTCCCTGTAGCAGGGGGTCTTCGCTCATGCCTGAAGATGTTTCTTTTCCCGGGTTTTCTCGTCCCAGGTCTTCTCGTCCCAGGTCTTCTCGTCCCGTCCCGAGTTTTTCTTCCCGGGTTTCGGCACCACTTCTTACACGCGTTCTCACGACCGGCCAGGAAAGATGCTGCAACAGGATCCTTCTGCACACGTTTATTCAGTCCTGTTTCTTCTTTTGACATAGTCTCTTGTTTATATCTCCCTTGTTTATATCTCCCCTGTTTATATCTCCCCTGTTTATATCTCCCCTGTTTATATCTCCCCTGTTTATATCTCCCCTGTTTTTATATCTCCCTTGTTTTTATATCTCCCTTGTTTTTATATCTCCCCCGAACCCTGGGCCTCTCACTCCTTTTATACTCTCTCTCATCCACGCACTGCAGGCCACGCCGCCTCACCAGGCACGCAGCCTCAGCTAATCAGGGCAGCAGGGGCATATCTCCATCAAATTGGATTCACCTGTATCCTGGTACACCTGCGCAGCACTCAAGATGTTTGTGTCTTATATGAGGAAGTCAGGTGAAAGTCATATGACTTAGCTGCAGTCTCTGGCGCCTTTGGGACTGCCGCCACACCCGCTCCCCACACTAAAGCCCATAATATCTGCTGCATTCACATTGAGCACCACTGTCAACTATGTACTCTGAGTGACAATAACATGTCAATGCAGGCCTATTGGTTATTTAAGGACAATTTCACAGAGAAAACGGTTACCATAAGATAGTTTCAGAGAGCTAAGGCTCTTTGATTTGACGGAAATCTCTATATCAAACTCACTGATTGATTCAGTGAAGTTATGTGGAGGTTTTCTATTTTGGATGAATTTTAGAAAGGCCTGACGGTGACAGAGAACCTCCAGGCCCTGACTGCATGCTTCAGTCATTTCTGATACACCTGACCCAAGTCTGCCTGGCTTTGACAGGGATAGATGTTATATAGGCTGTTTAGGGGCCTTTAAAAGAGTGGTTTCACCTAGCAGTTTTGACTCAGGAACTTGAGAAGAACACCAGCCCCCTCCCCTTTTAGGAACTTTTTTTTTAATCTGAGCTTAAGAAAGCCAATATAATTATAAATAATTCTACTGTAGTAACAATATGCTTAAAGTGTTATAGCAGTTCCTTAATACATAAGAGATAATTTTTTTTCTTGGAACACAGCTTCTTCACCTGGTGTTAAGAGGGCACTTTTTAATAAAAAAACTATTTTGCACAACTTCCTGTGCCATGAAAAAAATGTGAATTAAAATTACTTTGAGATTCATCTTACCACAGTCAATTTAGCTATTATCAAGAAACAGTATGATAAAAAAAAATTACTAGAGAGGATGTGGGGGAAAGACAACTTCTTGTTGTTGATGAGAGAATAAACGGGTGCACTCATTATTGGAAGTTAAAATAAATAAAATAAGATAAAATAAACCTACCATAAGGCAGATCTGTCTCATTCCTAGCCATATACCCAAAGGATTTTAAGTTAGCACACCACAGAAAGACTTGCATATACATTTATTGACACACTATTCAAAATAGCTAAGAAATGGAAGCAATCGAGGTGAAGAAAAACAGGTGAATAAAACATCACACACACACACAAGGAACTTTAATGAGACATAAAGAAAACAAAACATGGAGTGTGAAAGAAAAATGGCCAGAAAAACATAGGTAAATAAAAATGTATCAACTCAGAAAGACAAAGAATGGATGTTTTCTTTCACATGCTGAGGTGGAGCAGGGCTGGATGGGGGCAGGGTTAGGGGAGGAAGGGTCAGGAAGGTAGAGAAGAAAGCCTAAATGAGATCTCAAAGTGGCGGGAGAAAAAGCAATAGAATGCACTTGATGTAAGAGCAGAAGCAAGGTTCTTGGGAGAAAGCATGTGATGCAAGAAAGGAAGCAGAAGCAGTGGGAACAATGTATGTGTGGAATGACATAATGAGACCTGTTAATTTTATATTATTTTAGTAAAAATTAACCAAATAAAAACCCATGTTTCTTATCTTTAAAAAAAAAAAGGCTATGGTTCTGCAAAATACTAAAAATCTCACATATTCCAAACATATCTGGTGCTATATACTCTGCTGCTTCTACTGACTCTTCTGATGCTTGTAACATCCAAAGGAATAGTTCTTGCACAGTTTTTGGAAATTGCCAGGGTGTATTGATAACAGGTAACCATGGTTCATTAAAATAACCTTTAAATTGTGTTTCTCAAGCATTTAACTTACACACATTATCCACAGGAGTGGAAGTTTATCAATAAACAAACATGAGAAACGGTGAAAGATTTTAACAGGAAAGTAAGTCTGAGCTGGACCACAGGAAGTAAACAAACACACATCTTTACGTCAACTGTCACAGCCCATCGGTTTTGTTTGGGTCACTTTCAAAGTGGCCAGCTCATCTCACTACTTCTCTTTCTTAAATGAATCATGTTATCTGGTAAACATCAGATGATAGCAATGTATGAAATAGCCATTCGTAACCATAGTGAATGTTGTAATACTATAAATGTTTACTACAGACTTTGTGTATCATACTGATTTTTTAAAAAGGACAAAGAAAAATTAATATGCCTCTCTTTTTTTTAAGTCAAATTTACCTAATTCCACCAAAAGTTTCTATGATAAAGGCTACCCTCTATTGAGAGGCAAAATTCAATCTGCCCAAAGTAAAGTTGGCCATCCTATAAAGTGCCATAGTATGCATCTTGTATAAACTCTGTAAGATGTTATATTGCATTAATATCTCTGCTCTGATACATGATTTTTATCAATGAGTAATGATTTTTGTAATGTAATCATCTCAATTAAAGCTAGATTTTTCCTCTCTGGAGATATTTCAAAAAATTCAATTATTATATCCTAACTAGTACAAATGATTGACTTATTCAAACAAATTCTGAGTTTACTTTGAATTTTCCCTCAGATACTTTATTTTTAAAGATTGGTATCTTTATCATTATGTAAGGTCTGTATGTTAGGTACACTTTTATTCATAGGTTTTCTTTAATTTTACCATGCCATCTTAATTATTGAACACAATTACAGTGACACATCACTTATAGTCTAATTATAGAAGTAGCATTAAAAAACAGAATGCTCCTTAAGGTCATCTTATGTGTCACTGGTAGAATATTTTGTACACACCTTGGAAAATTCTAACAAGAATGTTCCTTGTGATGGAAATGATGGGCAAGATTCCAGACACCACAGTGGTGTAGACAGCCTCCCATAGGTCTCCATCTTACCAGATAGATACAGAGTAGTCAGTATAAAAAAAACATTAATCTTATACTGCTTCATATGGGTGGCAGTGGTGAAGAACTCTTAAAATATTGTGAAGAAGCCAGAAGAAACTAAAGGGGGGGGGCTGTAATCAGAGTATACTATATGACAAGGAAATCTACTTTTAATTTTTAAGAAAGGAGAAAAAACATTGTGATCAGATGATTTTATACTCCAGAACTACCCCAAGCATCAAGGTGAAGGGAGGGATAGGACTCTACTGTTGAATTTCTGCGTGATACAGAAAATATAGCAAATGTAACATTGACCAGAACATATAGTTTTCAAGGGAAAAAAAAAAGAAAGTTTTAACTCAAACTAAAGGCTGATACTTCCTTTCCTCCAGAGATGTGTATGGCCCCCTTCTATATATCTGTGTGTGTCTGTGTGTGTGTGTGTGTGTGTGTGTGTGTGTGTGTGTGTGTTTGTGCATGTGTGTGCATAATTTTGTTCCTGCCTTCCTAATCAAATGACCTGCTCTCATTCAGTTGAGTTTCAACCACAAGACATCCCTGTACACTTTTTTTTCTTCAAGATACACGTCACGACACACCAAGAAAGGAGGAACTTCCGTGCCTGTGGTAACATCACTTGATAAACAGACTCCCTGAACAGCAAGTGCCCTGTCTGCCTTACGCTATATAAAGCAGCAGTCGTAGACTAACAGACACTCACTCGTTTTGAGAAGACCATGAGAGCGGCAGCCATCTCCATGCCAAGGTTGAACAAAATGCCAGGAATGTTCTTTTCTGCTAGCCCAAAGGATTCGAAAGAACACAGCCATTCTCTTCTAGACGACAAAAAGCAGAAAAAAAGGCCAAAGACTTTGTAAGTTCCTTCAGTGTGTCTCTTTGATTATCTTTTATGGCCAAAGGAGTAGGAATAAGTGGACGTGAGTGCTGGCATTTGGTTTATGGAGAGCGGAGCAATTACCTCCTGTGACTTATAAGTGAGAGTCAGTTTTATTGGAAAATAAATCATGTTACCAGAAAGTCTGGGGAAATCTTTCTAGACGTTGTTCATAAAAATGAGTTCTATTTTAACATACTAAAATATTGTGTTAGCTAGTCTTATTATTACCTTCCTCCTCAGATATGTTTGCTTCATGTTCTTTTCATAGATAAGGGGAACTCTTGTAGAGAATTATGAATTTTTGGTGTCTTTTGTAGTGGAATGGACGTGAAAACATACCTGAGATCGATGATCCCACATCTGGAATCTGGGATGAAATCGGCCAAGTCCAAAGACATGTATGTACTGAATATATTGAAATATTCTAAGTGTCTAAGCATCCTAGAAGCTAACTGTTGTCTTCAAATGATACTGATACTTCATGTGTCTAGGCATGCCAGCTTACTCTTGTAATTCCAGTACTTGGAGGTTGAGACAGGGGGATGGGCAGGGGACTTGAGTGAAGCCTTGGACTTTAAAAAGGCATATAAAAATACTGCATGCAATGGAGTTAATTTCTTTTAGGTAACAAGCCAAACAAGATTAGCCCATATTAGAGCCAATGAACATTAATTATTAATATGTCCACATCAGTTTTCTATTTGTGTTTTTCTAATTTATCCACTTAGATTTTAACTGTCTTGACAGATTTTTTTCATAACTATGGTGATTAAAAGGAACTTTATTCATAAAAGTAATAATAGAAGTCATAACAAAAAATTTTAGTTATCAATATGTAGTAGCCATTATTAAATCAAGTGGGATTTCCAAAACTAGTTTATTAATTTAGATTATTTTTGTTAACTGTAGACTTTCTGCTGAAGAAGTAATGCAGTGGTCTCAGTCTCTGGAAAAACTCCTTGCCAACCAGAGTAAGTATTCCTATCTATCCATTGTTTTGGGGTCAGCTTGATAATTTAATAAGTTGGATGGATGATTAATGTATGTTATCAAAGGAAGAAAAGCAAGTATGCAAAAATGAAGTATTTTAGTTCTTGAATCATTCATAATTTCCTCACAATATGACTCAGTAATATAGCACTAGATTTTTATCACTGTCCTTTAGACAAATCTGCCAAAACAGTTACATGTGTTCTTGCATTCAAGAACAAAACTGAAATTAGGCTGTGTTGCTGGAGAGCTGGCTGGTTGGCTGATTGCTTGTTGCTCTTAAAGATGACTGTTTCCCTGCACTCAAGGGACTGGTCTCACAGCAATCTACCTGTAACTCCTGTGCCCTCCTCTGGCCTCTGTGGGCACCTGTCCACAGGCGCTTCTGCATGGAGAGGGGCAAGGAGAAGAAGACACACATATACACATCAAATAATAATAAGCATTCAAAAATTAAAATAAAGGTGAATAAAAGTACATTGTAGCTTCAAAGTTTTAAAAGCCAAGAAAATATCACATCATTGGAATTGCTATTTTGAAAGGTACTTAAAATGTACTTTGTACCATTCAGTGAAAAGAGTAGGATTCGTTTATTTAATTAGTCGTCTATCATCCACATACTTATTAACTCTCATTTGTCCACCCTACGTGGAAGGTATTTTAAAAACAGCAAGGATTCAAATGCAAATACACAGTCTATTACTTCGTTAAAGACACTTGGATATTCCAAGTAAACACTGAAAGCATTCAGCATGATACATGTTTTAATATAAGCTCAAGAGAGGCTTGTGGGGGTTTTCTGATGGAAGGAAATAAAAAAAAATGAATGAAACCAGTCTCCATTCCCCATGGTGGGATTGCAACACTATTGGGATTAGAATCTTATTCAGAAGTGAAGACAATCAGCTTGGTCTCGGGAATAAGTTTACCCTCTTTGTAGAAAGACACTACGAAACTTACTTGGGAAGTCGAAGAAATTTAGCTTAGTTTGACCCAATGATTACAACAAGACTTACTCTACAATTAAGCTGAGCAAATGGTATATAAATCTCAATGGTACTAGCAAGTAAAATCAGTGTGCCAAACATACAGGTGACAAGCTATCCTAACATTATCTAACTACCATGGTTTGGATGAGGAATTTATATTTTTAACCATCAAACGATGTTAATACCCTAAATCATTAACATTTCCTTGCAGAAAGGACTCTACACTCTTGCTCACATGTTGGTGCCTATAAGTAATGACATTGTTCTACAGTCAGCAGAGTTCAGTGTCACTTTAAATACAAGAGGAAGCAAAGTACATTTATGTGAACACACAAAACATTATATGACTGTGGACAGTTTGTTTGGTGACAGATTCCACATGTAACAGTTTCTATGTCTGCTTCTCTACAAATTATGGCACAGCTGTTTGAGCAGTAGCCAACTTGTACCTTTGTGCATATATTAATGCTATAAGATTGCTTATAAATCTCTTCTGCAGCATATTCCTTTACTGACTCAATTTTCTAAACCCCTCTTATTTTAGCAGGTCAAAATGTCTTTGGAAGATTTCTAAAGTCTGAATTCAGTGAGGAAAATATTGAATTCTGGTTGGCTTGTGAGGACTATAAGAAAACAGAGACTGATCTTTTGCATAACAAAGCAGAGAATATATACAAAGCATTTGTGCATTCAGATGCTGTGAAACAAGTGAGTATTAAAGTCATTGTCATTAGTATCAGAGTGTGTAAATTTTACCTACATA
This sequence comes from Mus musculus, assembly GCF_000001635.26. Lineage (NCBI taxonomy): Eukaryota > Metazoa > Chordata > Mammalia > Rodentia > Muridae > Mus > Mus musculus. The sequence goes on along the minus strand of NC_000067.6, from coordinate 144,246,134 downwards.
CAGAAATAGGTTACAACGAAATCCGTGGTATCATAGTTTTGCATATAGACAAATATATTCATTTATCCATTCACTTCAGTGGAGCCATTCCCTGGATTTGTAAAGCTATCTAGTAGAGAGACTAAAATGATTTTACAAAACTGTCCAACCTAGTAGGATGGAGAATGGAATGTGGTATTGCAGGGCAGATTGTATGTTAAGGAACCCTTAGTGAGCTATTGTAACTCAGATAAGGATAAAATGCAGACCCCAATAACACACACAATCAAAGTAACAAAAACATGTACAGCTACTTACAGTGTTGATCTTCCAGGACAATATTCCCATTCAGTAAACCTAAAATGCCTATGACCTTCTATTGTGATATATGGACTATGTTCTGGGGATATTTAATTTTTCATACCTATTTATTTTCTTTCTCCCAATTACACCATAAGCAGATGCAGAAAGAAAAATCACTTTTTGTTGCATTTCTCTGTAGCCCATATACCTATTATAGGACTGGCTTAGAACACCAATTCAGAATATAATTGAACTATTCTAAATAAGAATGTAAACCATTTTAAGATGATTCTGGAACACTAATAGTATAATAAAATTTAGGATAAACTGCAAATGCACATTAATTAAGAAATTGTTCTTTTCAGATCAATATTGACTTCCATACTCGAGAATCGACAGCCAAGAAGATTAAAACACCAACTCCCACATCTTTTGATGAAGCACAAAAAGTCATATATTCACTCATGGAAAAAGATTCTTATCCCAGGTTCCTGAAATCAAATATTTACTTAAATCTTCTAAATGACCTTCAGGCAAATACTTTAAAGTGAGTGATTCCTGGCTGACAGGAATTAAAAGATGGTATCAAGGACAGAAGGAACATGCCAATGAGACTGCCTGCCAGACCAACCTGGCCTACTTGGGTGGCTCAGGAGGCCCAGTGGAAGTACAGATGACTCAGAAAGGATTAACACAAGGTATCCAGGTAGAGACTTGAGGAAGCATGAACAAGAAGAACAAGGCAAGGCCAATGGAAGGAGATACTATGGTACTGTCATGAAATACAGTGGGACTCTATTCAAACAACCCTCCAAAATGGGAAGGTCAGCTGACTCTGGCAACACAGAAACTGTGAATAATGTGTATGAGACGGATTACTCTGTGCTGTAAACTCCAAGGGCAGCAGACATGTATGCTGCGTGCTGTTGTGTAGAATGTGTTGAACTCTTGCAATCTCCTTCCCTTGGATAACCAGTCCAAAAGTATATAGCGCAAATAACAGTTGCTATTATTGACATGAAGAGTTTTTTTATTTGTTTATTTAATTATATTTGGCTTGGAGTGGAGGAAGACATTTATATATTTAACCTAACTATTTTTTTAATCTAAGAAGCTGTCACACATTTGTAAATTAAATTATCATTGTATCAATAATAAATGTGGACACTATATTACAATATTTAGAGAAATGTCTCCTATTTTATTGCTATTTTGATTCTGGCATTTTTTTTTTGCTCTGATTAAAAAAAATTGAATGTAGTTACTACACATGTTAAAGTGGATGAGGAAAAGCCCATCATGTCTCAACCCAACACAAAGAACTACAGGTAACTAAGGAAAGCTAAAAGTGAGAGAAATACTCTTATCCAGAGAAGAGCTCACCAATTGGTTATCCAATACCAAATGATCAGCCCTGAAAACATACATACAAGTACCATTGTACACACTGAACATGTTGTGTTGACCTAAGTTTGGAATGTGTATACTTATACATTTATGTGTGTAACAATAATTAATGAAAAAAAAAGATGCCATTAGTTTGAGATTAGAACAAGGATACTATATCAGAATTTTGGGGGAGGAAAGGCAGACATTTTTATTTCTATTATAATCTCAAAAAGGATAAAAAAATTTGAAGCAAGAGACTTGTACTTTCTACTGTCTATTCGGAATATAATGGTATTATCAAATTAGTACTATATTTTCTCTATTGTGTTGGACAAAATTAACTAGTTTTCTTTCTGCTATACAAGCTCTTTAATTCAGGTTTCAAATTGATGAGAAATGGTGGCATCTTTGAAAGGGGAAAGAAAAGCTATTTTAGATTCAGGTTTATTTTCTCATGTAATATTCACAACAATGTGATGAAAACTAAAACTTAGAAAAACTAAATTCTCTCAAAGTTACCATAAATGCTGAAACACACCCTTATCTATCTGGCCCTATCCCAGACTGATCACATGAGAATCTGCAACTACTACAGTATGGGAATCTGTATTTCAAAGGATACATCAAGTATTCCTGAAGATGATTTAATTGCCTGAGGCTGGGAACCTAGAGATTAATGAGCAGTCATGGTTCTAAGGATGGATCATGATTAGGCCCATATAGTCTATGCACCTTATACAGTGAAACACTGCCACCCACTGACCAGAGGAGTTCCCTAAGCCACTGAATTCTTATGTCCTCTAAGTAAGAAATTGAGACCCTTCTGAAAAGAATGTGCCTACAAGAGCAACTTCCCCCCATAGGGTGGAAGGAACGGGTCAGCTATCTTCTGGAACCTGTGCAGTTGTATATCCTCATACACCTGTCCTAGATAAAATTTTCAACAGTCAGTTGAAAGAACCCACAGACCAGAAGGAATTGCTGTACATGTTTTCACTTCAAGCTCTCAGACACCAGGGAGCAGCAATGGTGAGGAACAACATGTATAACAGGTTTGAAAAGATTTTCAGTTTCTGTGGGACTGAATCCAAATTAGTTCTTCATATGGCTGTGTTCTGTCCTGTTGCTGGCCACAGGGTAAGAAAAACTTGGTAAATCCATGTCATTCATTATCTCTAGTCACACCAACACAAATTCTATCCATCTTCCTTCTACTGTCTGTGGTTGACATAACACATTTCATTTAAAAGTTTTAAATGTTTATTATTTATTACTTGAAGATTTCACATGAGCGCTATATTTACACCATTCCTCCATTTCTCTCTCAAATCCCTTCTGTATCCACTTTCTCAAATTCATGACATTTTAGGTGCACTTACCACAGGCTCTCATTGCTTTCCAGTTCACAGAATTCTTACTATTTACAGTCTATTATCTCTCATTTCCTAAATAGACACACAAACACGTACACATGCACATACACATTTCATTTCGTATGATGTCAGATAGGAAAATTCAATAGTTAAAAATCCCTCCCATGGTGACATTCACTGTACAACTCCCATTGTCCGTTCATGTATCCTTCCTAGCTTAATATCTCACTGGATCATCCACCTAATTTTGCACAAGTCTTGGTATGTGCATGACTAAAACTTCACTTCACTATCTCCAAGTCTTTATTAACTTCTACTTTTATCTAATATAACTTTTCCTGCTTTCTGCACAACCTAATCAAATTTTCCAGGCCCAGATTGAGTAACTTCCCATAAAGCCTTTCTATAATGCACTGCAAGGCAGTCATCTTCAAATCTGATGAGGATGAACTACAGGCCATATAAACACAGGGTATTGTGCTCCTATTTTAAGTGCTACTGTCATGTTAAATAGAAACCAGACCCTTACAAGTGAACAGTACAACAATCCAACGACACACAGGACATCAAGCGAATGCTGCTGGTATTTGTCTAAGTAGGTTGTAAAGTTAAAGAACTACCCAAATTTGGAAATAAAACCAAATATTAAGCACACATATTCATTATAGAGAAAAACATCATCCTGGATGCATGGATTCCAGGTAATATGAAATGCAAGATATGATCTACATAAACATGTAATAACGTGTGAAGTAGAGCCAATTTCCATTCATTCAAGTAAAAACTCAAAAACGGTTTTTATTTTTTTATTGGAGATTTTGTTTACATTTCAAATATTATCCCCTTTCCCGGTCCACTCCCCCTGAAACCCCCTATCCTGCCTCCCCTCCCCCTGCTTCTATGAGGGTACTACCCTACCCACCCACCCACTCACTTCCCCACCCTCGAATTCCCCTACACTGGAACATCCATTGAGACTTCAGGGACCAAGGGCCTCTCCTCCCATTGATGCCTGACAAGGACATCCTCTGCTACATGTGCAGCTGGGTCCATGCGTCCCTCCATGTGTACTCCTTGGTTGGTGGCTTAGTCCCTGGGAGCTAAGGGGGGTGGGGGTGGGGGGGGAGCAGGGTCTGGTTGGTTGATATTGTTGCAAATTCCTTCAGCTCCTTCATTCCTTTCTCTAACTCCTCCATTTGGGACCTGGTGCTCAGTCCAATGGTTGACTGAGAGCATACACCTCTGTATTTGTCACACTCTGGCAGAGACTCTCAGGAAACAACTATATCACACTCCTACACCAAATTGTAACATTTCTCCAAAGTAGATTAAACAATACCTATGAAATAAGAATTACTAATCAAAGACAGGAGTCATTCCATCCTTTTTGTTAAATGCCTTTAAGACTGAACATGGATGATGCAAATGGAAAAATGTGTCATTTCCCATACTCAATGTTAATGAAACTGTCTTACAAATTAAGGCAGCAACAAATACAGAACTTTCTGTGCAGAATATTTCTCAGTATGTGACTACGTATTTCACAGTAGCTCCTTAACTTAAAAGTATGAACAGAAAGAACCAAGAAAAAAAGTGAAATCAGGAGACAATCACATTCATAGTAGCCTTGAAAAATTGATCAGAATAAATAAGAAAGAAAAATATTGTGCAGTGGAAACTAAGATACTGGATGTCTTAGTCAGGGTTTCTTTTCCTGCACAAACATCATGACCAAGAAGCAAGTTGGGGAGGAAAGGGTTTATTCAGCTTACACTTCCACATTGCTGTTCATCACTAAAGGAAGTCAGGACTGGAACTCAAACAGGTCAGGAAGCAGGAGCTGATGTAGAGGCCATGGAGGGATGTTACTTACTGGCTAGCTTTCCCTGGATTGCTCAGTTTGCTTTCTTATAGAACCCAAGACTACCAGCCCAGAGATGGTACCACCCACAAGGGGCCCTCACCCCCTTGATCACTTATTGAGAGACTGCCCCACAGCTGGATCTCATGGAGGCACTTCCCCAACTGAAGCTCCTTTCTCTGAGATAACTCCAGACTGTGTCTCGTTGACACACAAAACCAGCCAGGACAGTGGGTGTGGGAAATCCTGAAAATACCAGAAAGGGGGGGGGGTCACAAACTGGTAGGAGTAATATTGTGAAAATGGTCATTCTACCAAAAACAATCTATAGATTTGACACAAAATTCCAGCACAATTCTTCACAGAAATTGAAAAACATATAGAAACACAAAATAGTCAAGAAAACAAAACAAAACTTGAGAATGAAAAAAGTGTTGTAGCTACTACCATCTAGTAACACTACAGAGCTAGAATAGTAAAAAAACAGCATGGCACTGTCATCAAAACAGACATGTTAGTCAGTGGAGTAAAGTTAAACACCTATATATGAATCCATACTCTTACAGGTGACTGATTTTTTTCAAAGAGGCTAACAATAAGCATTGTAGAAAAAAGAGCATCTTTGACAAATCATGCTGGTCAAACTGGATAGCTGTGTGTAAAAGAATGAAACTAAATTCTTTACTCTCAGCCTGCACAAAACTCAACTCCTGGATAAAGGATCTTAACATAAGACTTTATATCCTAAAGCAAAATTGTTATTCAGCAACTAAGGAAAAATACACTATTAAATTCATAGGTAAATTGATGGAGATAGACAAAACTATTTGGAGTAAGGTAACCTAGACACAGAAAGAAAAACATCACATTTTTTTCTCAGTTCTGAATGTTAAACTTGAATCTTTAGATATGTAAGTCTCATTTGGAATACCAAGAGGCATCTGGAAACTAACAAGGGGCATGAAGGGGCATAGCTTCAAGAAAATGGATGTATAATTCAATGGTATACAGAGGAAGGGGAAAATTGTGCAATATGAAAGTGAATGGGGACAGGCATGGGTGAGTAGATGAGGGAATATGGGCAATGATAAGTAACAGTAAAGACCTTTTAGAAATGTCACATGACAACCTACTACTGTAAAAGCTACAGAAATAATGAGTTTAAGTGAAATTATCTCATAATGCCCCTACTAGACACCACAACCTAACAATAATCCCAGGAGTGGAGCTATAAAATGCTTCAGCAGTGAGAAGCACGGGCTGCTCTTAGTAGCGAACCTGAAATCAATTTTCAGCTCCTACATGGCAACCCACAGTTTATGGGACCACTGTGATCCCATAAACTCCTAAATATTATAGGCTATTGTTATTATTTAGCCTCCAGAACCTGAAGTAAAAGCCTATTTTTAAGATTCCATATACCTGAGTCATAGAACATGGATAAATCTAATGCTACTGGCCTGAAGTTTCATCCCTACTGGCTAGCTTTTATAGTGTTAGATGTTGTCTACGGTATCAGAGGAGAAGAGTAATCATAAATGTTACTGAGCTGTGAACCCTGCCAGCTTTTACAATTAGCTTGGCAAGATACACCCATTGATATTAGAGGACTACAAATGTTATAGGTGTAACAATCAATTTCTACTTGAACTTAAGGCCCAGTCTACATGAGGGCATTGTGATTTGAGTCAAACCCTATGGCTAGACAGGTCTTAGATTCTGGGGAAGAACCTACTACTGTTTTTCTGTAAAATGCCCACAGTGTTGCACGACCTCCTAATGACTCAACTCTCATCAGAGAAGCTTCTTTATTCAGTAAGTGATGACTAACACACATATTCCACAAGTGGGCATGGTCCACAAAATAAGACACTAGAATGCTCGGCCCTAAATGGGATATCTGTGTCACACACCCTCATCCAAAGGTTCAAGGATCATGGTAAAAATGGGGCAAAGAGAATGTATGAGTCAGAGGCAATGGTTGACTATATGAAAGCAGTGTTTTTCAGATACAGCAGTTATGACAACATGCACAAGACCTGAGCAATTTCAAGCCAGAAAAAAATCCCAGAATGGAATGGGAGGTAAACAGGAAGTCCTACTTCTAAGTGAGGTGCTGTTGACACGTGATAATTGCTGGGAGATGGAGAGTCCGTTTTCTTTAAGGGTGTGGCCTCTTAAAGACAACCATGCCAGTGGGCCAGATCAACAAATACAGTCATACAGCCAAGAGTACATTTGCAGCACAAGTTGAAAATGATAGGTTGGTTTGAATTGGTTTGGATTGGTTTGGTTGTTTTAAAGGGATACAAACCCAGATGGACAATGGATGGAGATGGGGAAAAAGTGTGTCTGTGTTTGAGAAGAAGGCTAGATATAATAAAAAAAAAAGTGTGAACTTCTTAAAAATATTTTAAAGGGCTGAAGAATAACACAAAAAAGAATTTGCAAAGCATCTTGCTTTTATATTACTACACATCTTCTATGATAGCTTGAATATATTTCACCTTTTCAAGTTGAATTATTAAACCAAAGGGGATTTTATTATACTTTAAAGTTGTTTATACATATTTACTTTCAAAACCCATCACTGGAAGTAGATTTAGCTAGGAATTTGAATCTAAGTCCCCCAAGATGCTTAAAGACACCATGCCTTAATTTGGATTCTTACTACTTAGGGAAGACCTATGATGCAACCTAGATGGCTCAAACGCAATATAAAAATGTCAAGAGACTAAAGCAATTTGTAGTAGGCAATGGTTCCAAGTTTAAAAGCACAAATCAAAGATATAAAACGAAGCTAAAATCTAAGTTACATATCAAGAGATAGGCAATACAGCTACCAAAGACAACTCACAATCATATCAGCACTGGGCAGGAGAGGCATTCTGGTGGATGCAATGGTGTAGCAGAAGTTACTTCTACAGTAGGCTCTGCCCCGAGCCTGAGAGTAAGCCTCTGCTACACCTCAGCAGATAATGGAATATTATAATATGCACAGTTAATAATATTTTTAAATGAAGAATTGTTGTAGTCAATTTCTCTGTTGTCACATCATTTAGTCCAATCACCTTATAACTTCTTTATTTATGCAGAGAGCAAGAGAATCATAATTTCTTAAGATTTGCATATTTTCTTTCCTCCCAAATGATCTGTTGTTTATCTGGTGAAAGTGAAAAAGTGAAAAGTCTGTGGTTTAAGTTTACACCAATATGACCTCATCACATTCTGTACCACTTCAGTTCTGAAACACTCTGCTTCAATTGACCAGTATATGATTACATTCCTAGACCACTATTTTGCTTAAATCTAGCCATTCACTTAAGGTTTACAGTTATTCACTGTAAACATATAATAAGTAAAGCATGTTCCCTCATTAATAATTGAAAAATATATTGTTTATGATTTATATTTAGCAGAATTATTAGAATAATTAAAATGATTATGGATGTAGCAAGAAATACCAAGGTACAGTGAAGAACCACAGACTATTCCTTGCTTGAAGACTTGCTAATTCTGTTCAGGAAAATTACTTTCAATAGTTGGTCCTAAAAAAAAGAGCCCAGATCATACCCAGCATAGTCTTGAAAATATCTCATTATTAAATAATGAATTAATACATCTACCAGCAGTGATTCCTTCTGTGTGCCATAGTCCATGCTTTCAGGCAGAAACACTGAGATGTTTAAAGCACATCCCACATTTTTTTAATGATTTTCCGTATCCTGGGATCAGAAGGAAAAATTAAGTTGTATTAAAATAGACTAAACACTATAGAAATGTTAAGAGAATAAGTCGGATCTTGTGATGGATGATCTTCCAAGTTATCACTCCAGGTTCCTAAAAAGAAGGAGGAGGGAGAAGAGGAAAAGGTAGGAAGGAAGAAGGAGGAGGAGCCACCACATGGAACTGGCAGCTCTCTCTTCCTCTGATGGGAGAAACTGCAGCCCACCTTCATGCCAGCACCATATTCAACTGCCATGAGCATCCAGTCTTATCAAATTTGTTCCTTTTGCACTTTCTCCTATCCCCCATTTTCACAGATTTGGGTGGGTGCTGTATGTTTTTCTCGAGACTCCCATCGTGAAGTGATGACTAGGTGTACAACTGACACCCAATCTCACTGGGAGGATGCGAAGCAGAAGAACCAGAGCATTTATCATCATGGACAGTAAGTAAGCTTTAGGGAATCCACCTATCTCCTCTCTTAAAAACTGGGCTAAAGGCACACACAGACATACTCAGACTTTTACATTGATGCTGGGGAATTGAACATGTGTCCTCAGCACGCGAAGCAAGTTTTCTTGCCCACTGAGCTATCTTCCCAGGTCCTGCTGTGTGCATTTCTTGCAGGCAACAAACAATTAGATCTTATTTGTTTTTGTTTTCTTTTTCCACCAGACTGTAGGTTTCGCTTCATCTTTTATGTGCAGTGTTATGATTGACATGTATGACTTTTTCCTGACATTTCATTGTTTTTCCTACAGTTTGCTGTTCCTAAATTATCAGTTGGCCATCTTTCTTGTGGCGAGTTTATTCCTTCTTTTGCTTGCATGGCATGCTTATCCTTCCTTTCTGCATGTAGAATTCCTTTATGTATCTTCTAAGTGCTCATTAGCTCCTTTGATTTGTGATTTTTCTGGACTATTTTTACTTCTTAGCTTATTTTTTTAGTATAAATTTTCTGGATATAGTAATGTCATTCTTTTCCAGGGCTTGAAATACATCGTTGAGTGTTTCCTGGACTTTGGAGTTTCTGTTGGGAACTGCTTTTACCCTGATGGCTTTGCTGATATAAGTGAATTGGAACTTCTCGCTTGCGGCTTCAATATTCATTCCCCGTTCTATACTCTTCATATTTGAACCACAAAATTGAAAGCAAAGGTTATCTTCTGACCTTTTCTGTTTAGCCAATCCCTCCAGTAATTGGCTGCCGACATCTTACCAAAGTTTGGGCAATTTTCTATTATTTCACTAATTGATTTTCTATGCTTTTTTAAAATTGGGTATTTATTTAATTTACATTTCCAATGCTATCCCAAATGTCCCCCACACGCTCCCTCACCCACTCCCCTACCCACCCATTCCCACTTCTCGGCCCTGGCGTTCCCCTGTACTGAGGCATATAAAGTTTGCACGACCAATGGGCCTCTCTTTCCACTGATGGCCGACTAGGCCATCTTCTGATTCATATGCAGCTTGAGACACGAGCTGGGGGTGGGGGGGTGGGGGGGGTGGGTATTGGTTAGTTCATATTGTTGTTCCACCTATAGGATTGCAGATCCCTTTAGCTCCTTGGGTACTTTCTCTAGCTCCTCCATTGGGGGCTCTGTGATACATCCAATAGCTGACTGTGAGCATCCACTTCCGTGTTTGCCAGGCCCCGGCATAGTCTCGAACAAGAGACAGCCATATATGGGTCCTTTCAGCAAAATCTTGCTAGTGTATGCAATGGTGTCAGCGTTTGGAAGCTGATTATGGGATGGATCCCCAGATATGGCAGTCTCTAGATGGTCCATTCTTTCGTCACAGCTCCAAACTTTGTCTCTGTAACTCCTTCCATGGGTGTTTTGTTCCCAATTCTAAGAGGGGGCAAAGTGTCCACACTTTGGTCTTCGTTATTCTTGAGTTTCATGCGTTTAGCAAATTGTATCTTATATCTTGGGTATTCTGAATTTCTGGGCTAATAACCACTTATCAGTGAGTACATATTGTGTGAGTTCTTTTGTGATTGGGTTACCTCACTCAGGATGATGCCCTCCAGGTCCATCCATTTGCCTAAGAATTTCATAAATTCATTGTTTTTAATAGCTGAGTAATACTCCATTGTGTAAATGTACCACATTTTCTGTATCCATTCCTCTGTTGAGGGGCATCTGGGTTCTTTCCAGCTTCTGGCTGTTATAAATAAGGCTGCTATGAACATAGTGGAGCATGTGTCCTTCTTACCGGTTGGAACACCTTCTGGATATATGCCCAGGAGAGGTACTGCGAGATCCTCCGGTAGTACTTTGTCCAATTTTTTGAGGAACCGCCAGACTGATTTCCAGAGTGGTTGTACAAGCTTACAATCCCACCAACAATGGAGGAGTGTGTTTTTCTGTCATATAACCTTCCTCTATACCAATCTTTGATCTTATGCATCCCAGAGGTCTTGCATATTCTGTTCATATTTTTTTCTTGCTCTCTCTAAATGTTCCAATCCTTCAACCTATCTTCACAACCTCAAGTCTTCTCCCTTAGTTGTCTAGACTGTGAATAAAGTATATGGCCTGAGATTTTTCTTTATTTAGATCATTGAGCCCCATCCTTCCAAGTTTCCTATTTGGTTCTTTTTTACGGTCTCTCTCTGTAGGAGTTGATCATCATTGGCGGCTTAAGGGAATTTAGAATCACCATGGATACAAGTCTCTATGACTCTGAGAGGTTGCCTGACTTAGGCTAATTAAATTGAGAAGTCCCACCCTAAATATAGGCTAAAAAGGAGAAGAAAGCTAAGCATCAGCATCCACCAGTCTGCTTACTAACTCAGTTAAGTCACTAAGTTACTAACTTAGTTACTAAGTTTGGCCAGCTACCTCCTGTTTCTGCCACCAGAACTTCCTGGCCATCGTTGACTGCACCCCTTCAAATAATACACAAAATAAACAAATAAGTAAATGAGTAATAAAATAAAACTATATCATCTCTCCTTATCACAGTTAATAATATTTTTATTAATTTTGTCAGATGTATTTGGTTTGTTTTATTTTGTTTTTCACCAATATGAAAACTAATATGCCAACTCTTTGTTGAATTTCTTATCCATACCCTTTATTGTCCTCTAACCCTTACTCAATAGATTTTCTACTTTTGGCATTGAGGGAATTCACCGATTTTTTTTTTAATCATTCTTCTAAATTGTTTATCCAAAATATTATTCCGTCCAACATTTTTAAGTGAGATGCTAAAGAGCTGCATCTTTTAGAGTTTCATTGCCTTGTTTTTCATGTCTGCTCTATGTCTGCATGGGATTGGTAGAGATGGGTATCACTGACACTTTCTCATGAGACCCTTCATAGGGAACAGCCATCTCCTGATGGTGCTTCTGGGGTATTGCACTGTTCTGAAGTGCTGAATAAATTTCCAGTTGGATCCTAGAACAGTTTTCTTATTACTTCTCTTGATGGTTATTAGTGTATTATGGCAAGACACATACTGTATCAGGATATGAGATCCGTTTCTTCTTCATTGTTACAAAAGGAGAGAACTTCTAGCAAATATCTGTCTGATGTGTTATAAACAACAGAATATAAGGAGTAATTCACTGGTAACTTCTCTTCTAGTCTTATCAACAATTACCAAAAGATTATGTGAGTGATATATGCTGCAGCCTCTCACAGGAGCATGTAACACAGGCTCTGCTGTTGGTGTAGATAGAATGCCCAGAGTGTGTCTTTAGGCTTCCCTAGATACTCCTAAATTTTAGACCTTGGACACTAAGATTTTTTCTTTCTTTTTTTATTAGGTATTTTCTTCATTTACATTTCCAATGCTATCCCAAAAGTATGCCATGCCCTCCCCACTCTCCTACACACCCACTCCCACTTCTTGGTCCTGGCATTACCCTGTACTGAGGCATATAAAGTTTGCAAGACCAATGGGCCTCTCTTTCCACTGATGGCCAACTAGGCCATATCTGATATATATGCAGCTAGAGACACCAGCTCCAGGGGGTACTGGTTAGTTCATATTGTTGTTCCACATATAGGGTTGTCTGTCTTTTTCCCTGAGATAGGTTTCCTGTAAGCAGCAAAATGTTGGGTCCTGTTTGTGTAGCCAGTCTGGTAGTCTATGTCTTTTTATTGGGGAATTGAGCCCATTGGTATTAAGAGATATTAAGGAAAAATAATTGTTGCTTCCTATTATTTCTGTTGTTAGAGTTGGCATTCTGTTCTTGTGGCTGTCTTCTTTGAGGTTTGTTGAAGGATTACTTTCTTGCTTTTTCTAGGGCGTGGTTTCTGTCCTTGTATTGTTTTTTGTTTTGTTTTCTGTTTTTATCCTTTGAAGGGCTGGATTCATGGAAAGATAATGTGTGAATTTGGTTTTGTCATGGAATACTTTAGTTTCTCCATCTATGGTATTTGAAAGTTTGGCTGGGTATAGTAGCTTGGGCTGGCATTTGTGTTCTCTTAGTGTCTGTATAACATCTGTCCAGGCTCTTCTGGCTTTCATAGTCTCTGGTGAAAAATCTGGTGTAATTCTGATAGGCCTGCCTTTATATGTTACTTGACCTTTTTCCCTTACTGCGTTTAATATTCTCTCTTTATTTAGTGCATTTGTTGTTCTGATTATTATGTGTCGGGAGGAATTTCTTTTCTGGTCCAGTCTATTTGGAGTTCTGTAGGCTTCTTGTAAGTTCATTGGCATCTCTTTCTTTGGGTTTGGGAAGTTTTCTTCTATAATTTTGTTGAAGATATTTTCTGGCCCTTTAAGTTGAAAATCTTCATTCTCATCTACTCCTATTATCCATAGGTTTGGTCTTCTCATTGTGTCCTGGATTTCCTGGATGTTTTGAGTTAGGATCTTTTTGCATTTTGCATTTTCTTTGATTGTTGTGCTGATGTTCTCTATGGAATCTTCTGCACCTGAGATTCTCTCTTCCATCTCTTGTATTCTATTGCTGATGCTTGCATCTATGGTTCCAGATTTCTTTCCTAGGGTTTCTATCTCCAGTGTTGCCTCACTTTGGGTTTTCTTTATTGTGTCTACTTCCCTTTTTAGGTCTAGTATGGTTTTGTTCATTTCCATCACCTGTTTGGATGTGTTTTCCTGTTTTTCTATAAGGACTTCTACCTGTTTGGTTGTGTTTTCCTGTTTTTCTTTAAGGACTTGTAACTCTTTAGCAGTGTTCTCCTGTATTTTTTAAGTGAGTTATTTAATTCCTTCTTGATGTCCTCTACCATCATCATGAGATATGCTTTTAAATCCGGGTCAAGCTTTTTGGGTTTGTTGGGGTGCCCAGGACTGGGTGAGGTGGGAATGCTGGGTTCTGATGATGGTGAGTGGTCTTGGTTTCTGTTATTAAGATTCTTACGTTTACCTTTCGATATCTGGTAATCTCTGGAGTTAGTTGTTATAGTTGTCTCTGGTTACAGCTTATTCCTCCCATGATTCTGTTAGCCTCTATCAGCAGACCTGGAAGACTAGCTCTCTCCTGAGTTTCAGTGGTTAGAGCACTCTCTGCAGGCAAGCTCTCCTCTTGCAGGGAAGGTGCACAGATATCTGGCATTCAGACCTGCCTCCTAGCAGAAGATGAAGGCCCAACACAGGGCCTGTCCCAGAAGCTGTTAGCTTCTGTAGTCCACACTCTTACCTGTGCAGACTAGTGTCAGAGGGACCTGGGAACCAAGAAAGCCCTCCTGGGCGGGGCGGATACCTCTCCTCTGGCAGGGAAGGTGCCGGATTCTCAGTCACTGAGATTTTTAATCTTTAGTTTTTGTATTTTGCGTGGAGGAAGAATGTGTGTTTGGCAAGATGCACTAACTCTTAGCTCTTCTGAGAGTATATATAACTCAGCTGCAGAACATCTGCACAACATGCTCAAAATCTCGTGCTTATTGTCAGAATTGTGTAGAAAGGGAAACACAACAGAAATAGCAAGAAATAGCAATGAACCAGATACATAAATAAACTAAAAGCCAAGTAATGATTGCAACATCCACTAATCTAACAATAACAACATACATGAGACAGACAGAAATAACACAAACCATGAAGATATATTTTTATGCTTTTGAAAAAATAAGTAAAAGACAAAAGTGGAAAAATGTGTCACAGAAATAAATTACAATATTCAAGAGTTAAAAGGAAGAAAGTGAACAGTGAAAGTTATATTTTAAGAGAGAGGAAAAAAGAATCTGTGCCAGCCTGGCGTGGTGGCACACACCTTTAATCCCACCACTCGGGAGGCAGAGGCAGGCGGATTTCTGAGTTCAAGGCCAGCCTAGTCTACAAAGTGAGTTCCAGGACAGCCAGGGCTATACAGAGAGAAACCCTGTCTGGAAAAACCAAAAAAAAAAAAAAAAAAAAAAAAAAAAAAAAAAAAAAAAGAATCTGTGGCTGATGTGCTGTCTCAGCAAGCAGGTAATGGAACTTTCCTAGAAATCTGGGTTTAATCTCACAGACCACATGAAAGTGCAGGGAGAGAACTAATTCTACAAATAGTCCTTTGGTTTCCTCACATATGCCATGGCACACATGGACATAGATGTACACAGAGACACACACACACACATAGACACACTCAGAAAGATACAAACACACACACATACACTTTTACAATTATGAAAAGAATAGGGTAAAAAGTAACAAAATATATAAAACTAAATAAGAAAATGAAGAAATACATCTATCTACGTACATAAAGGTGTATTCAAATTAGTCAGCAAACTTTTTAAATAAATCAAAGCTTCAGTTGAAATCTTTCCCTTCCTTCCTTCCTTCCTTCCTTCCTTCCTTCCTTCCTTCCTTCCTTCCTTCCTTCCTCTCTCTCTCTCTCTCTCTCTCTCTCTCTCTCTCTCTCTCTCTCTCGTTTTAAACAGTCAGTAAATATGAACTTCTTCCTGTGTCTTTCTAGGTTATGCACCCCAAGAAGAACAAAGCCTGAGAGATTAACTGATTTTGCTGGGTCCTGGTGAGTGGTTCAGACCTCAGCAGAGTGAAAGACTCTGGATCTGATTTAAGCAAGGCGCTATGCTTCGTACGTTTTTCATGACTGTGGCAAGGTACCTGACAGAGGCAACTTAAAGAAGACCAGGTTATTGTGCTTCTGAGGTTAAAAGTGCTTCATCAGTCTTTCACAAATCTCATTGTATACATGTCTCAAAGGGATGGCAGAGTTTATGTTCTGTAGAGACACCTCAGATCTTGGCAGATGAGGATGTAGGCCACGTCACAGAATGCTATTGATTCTTTCTAGCCTTTCATGGCAAAAGTTCTCAATCTTTGGGTTTCAATGCCATTGGGGGTCAAATTCATCTAAGACAATAGAAAAAATGCAAATATTTACATTATAATTCACAACATAGCAAAATTATATTTATGAATTACCAAGAAAATTATTTTATGGTTCAGAGTCACCATACCATGAGGAACTGTATTAAC
Organism: Mus musculus; assembly: GCF_000001635.26. Lineage (NCBI taxonomy): Eukaryota > Metazoa > Chordata > Mammalia > Rodentia > Muridae > Mus > Mus musculus. The sequence continues at coordinate 144,230,084 of NC_000067.6, read as the reverse complement.
CACAGCATCAGGAAGGTCAAAAACCACTATTTTATGCAGTCCTGGCTCTAGCACTTCAAATATTGCTGCCCACACCAAGGGAGGGTTTAATTCTCATTCAATGATCACAGTAAAACTCCATCACAAACATACTCTGTCTTAAATGTGCTTCTAAATCCAAGCAAGTTAACAGTGAAGATGAACTAAATCAAGAGTAGCATAGAAACAAAGTTCTCTTGGCTGGAATTTAGCTTAAGTACTCTTCAGGGGATGGCTGATACCAAGCTCAGCTACCTGTTGGGGCAGGTAGGCTTTTGAACTCAATGCAGAGTGGAGGGTAACATGTTCGTAGGTTAGACTGGGCACAAGAGTTCTTGACTTTCCACCACCCACCACTGTGGTTTTGTGATGCTTAATGTCGGGCCACTATATCCAATCTGTAGAACCAATTCAGTGTCCCAATCACTAGCTGGTTACTGGAACTACAAATCTTAAAGAAATAGTATACTCTGACACAAATCCAATTGCATACGTGTCTCAGTTAGTTTGCTTCAATGGTCTTGGGTCAAAAGAAACACAGTGGCTGGGCCTTTGTGGTACTATTGCCTGAGAGTTCTAGGAAAGAAGAAAATTAGGAACTCGGAGTTTAAGTTTCCAGAACTGAAAATGGATCAACTCTGTGTGAAAGATTCTACTAGGCTACACCTCGGAATTGTGGAAACTTAGAAAATTGCAGACTGTGATAGCAAAATTACCTTGGTCTATTTTTTTGTTTCCCTCTGTGGCCTCCATTTCCCACCCCTCTGTCTGATGTAATATTTTTTTCCTATCAGTTAAAACCTTTGAAATGTATTTTTAGCAATCTACAAGCTTACAGCAGCCCTAAACTAAGGTTATCATAGATGGTATCTGAAACTATAATGGAGACTCCCTGTTTTCCTCTAACCTGCCAACTTTTGGTCTTTACCACTGTATTTGGAAAATGCCTTGATTTATGACTTCCTTTGTTTTCCATCTATTAACTTATATAAAAGATATGTATATGTGTGTGTATGTATGTATGTGTACATGTGTGTGTACATATAGGTATTATATATATAATAGATATACATATATGTATGTATCATCTTTGATGGTAGATCTTTCCAGGAAAAGCAGAGTCTACATATGCAGTCCATGAACATTAATAATGCCTGAAGCACAAACCATTTTATTCCCTTTGAGGTGTGCCTTCACATGGACATTGTCTATTCCCTACTGAACTGCAGTGGACACTCCCCATGCATTAATTGGTTTTTCTCTAATTGTGTGAGTTCTAAACCACCTAGAACCACAAAGTGCTTCTTTCACTTTATAATAACCCATACTCCCCTATGCTTATGAGAACTTTTATCCCTTTCACTAGAGTGACAACCCCTTGATTCCTCCTAGAAGGAACACTACCAAAGGCTACCTGACAATGCAAAGCCTCATGACATAATTCCAGTCTGAAAAATACCCAGGAAACCAACAGTGGCATTTTGGCAACTGACAAATAAAAGCTGCAGAGATCTGGGTATCATTAAGAAAACTAGGAAATTTCATCTTGATAAATACAAGTTTAGCAACAAAAATTTAACTTTCTCTTTAAAAAAAAATCCCTATTTCATCTTTTAAGATATAGGGAGGCATTCTGGAAATAAACACAGCAACTTCTCCATCAGAAATAGTCTTGTTTTGTTCCCACATTAGGCAGAGGTTATCTCTCTAACCTTGTGATGTTCTTTGAGATAGAGCTGACCGGAAAAGAGGATGTAAGTTATCAATGAGAACAATAACCGAACAGCTTGTTTCAGCTCCAACTTAGTACAGAAAATGCCAAAAACAACAAAAAAAAGGGAGGTGAGGACTAAAAGCAGGAAAAAGATGAGCAATGGGAAAATATGCAATTGATTTTGAAACCTTCTATCAAGGCAAGTTAATCATAAAACATGCACTTTTCACTCACAACATTAATTCAGTCCTACCTCCCATACTGGTATAGTTTCAGGTTAAAAATGGCCAATCATGAAGACTGAGTCAGAATTCCAAGTTGGTGTCACGGATGTCTGAAAAGTGCACCATGATTAACCTGGGAATTCGGTGAACACAAGGGAAACTCAGACTGTGAAATTATCAGGGCAAGTTTTCCTAAAAGATCATTAACTACTTATGAAATCATTTGTTCTGTGGGGAAAATATCTTGTGATGTACAAGAACATCCCAAGCACAAATGGACTGAACAGAACATGAGCTTCTTTAAGAAATCAGCTGCCTGATATTTATGTGGTCCTTGATATGGAGCCAGAATCTGAGGGAGAAAAGAGCACTTACAGACTGATAAATTCTAAGGACAATGCTCTGAACATTTCAAAAAAAATTGGAGAATGGTAGAATACTGTCATACTCAAGTCATTGTGGATAACTCTCCTGACTCAGAGTTAGAATTAAAGGCCTGGGCAGATAGAACACATGGATCTCAGAAGCAAACCATTCTACAAAACAAGAATTGAAGAGATGTTTTGCTTAAATACCTATCACCAGTACTGCTGGCAAACTCTTACAGAATCCCAATTGCTTCTATGGAATGATGTCCTTCCCTGGTAGATTCAAATCATTGAAGACATAAAATTAAAGGATTATGGTAGAGGTCAAAATAATAGTGATTGGGATAGGAGCACATAGGAATGCAAGTCAAAAGAATTTACTAATTTAATCTAGAATTGGATCAACTTGCTATCTAGTTACAGGAACTTTGACCATGTGTTGGGTCCTGCTCATGTTTGGAGGAAACAACCTGAGCTTCTAGTCTGTGGACAAGTTTCCTCCCAATAGGGAAGAGGCAAAGATGTCTCTGATGTTGATCAGAATCAAACAATACATGCAGGAGGGGGTCTCAAGACCAAATGCACTACAACATTAGTAGAATTCTTCTCTACCAAGGTTCTTTTCTATCTGCCAGAAGCAGGGATCTTTGAGTTCTACTTATAACTGTTTCCAAATGCAAGTGGACTCATTCTGAAATAGTTACATCTGGTGATACAAGGAGTAGAAGTAGACACTGTGTACATAGACCACCTTCAGAACTGAAGAATTCATCCTCTTAGTGAAAAGTTTGGCTGCTGACAGACAACTAACGCATTCCACTCCAAATATCCTAAGAAAGCTATTTCTCTAGCTGTGGCAACCCTTTTGAGGTAGCAAATTATAGACACTGCCTGGTCACTTCAGGCCAATACCACCTCTGTCTCTACTAAGACAAATGTAAAGGAGCATTTTAATTCCAAATCTCCAGATAGAATAATCTGAGGACTCTTACTTAAATAATAGAGGTTGCAGTGTCATATAATAGAATTCAATTGAAATAAAGCTCTTTGAAGAGAATATTTATTAATTTTTACAACAAATATTTATAGGCAATAAATTAAGTACCATGACCAGCTGGAAACATAATCAGTGGTTGTGAGATTTTAGTTTACTCTGGAAGATGCACCTTCATGGCAAAGTTGAATGGAATGAGGTCTGCAGAATCACTTGTAACATTTCAAGTTTGAGAAAGGCAAACCAATTAACCCTGTGATTATCCTTGTTGTTGAGTTCTTTCATGTGTCATTTATTTATTTGTTTGTTTAACAGGACCTTACTATGTGGTCCAGGCTACCCTCAGACTTCAGATCCTCCTGTTTAAATTTATGTTACCTCATCCCCCTTCTGAATTAAATTAAATAAGGCCACACTTAACTGAGGTGATCAACTAATCTTTTTCATCTTAGATGAGCGGGCATTACCATGGCTGGGGGGACATTGACCCGATTCCTCCCGTGGGTGCTGTCACAGACCCACACTTGTGGCTCTCGGTATCTTTTGGGGAGGTGAGGCAGAGCCTTTGAAAAAATTATTAATTGTAACTGAAATTAAATACCAACCTCTTCCTAACCGGGTTTGTCTCTCAGGGAACTCAGAAACGGTCTATTTGGACCTTCCCCTGCAATACTTAGTTTGCACCCATGCTGGACCCATACTGGATTTGTATTTATCACGAACCAGCATGCACAATTCTGAGTTTTGTGCAGCTCCCGTAGGAGAATTGTCAACCTCAGACTTAGTAAGGCCTCTGTAAGAATGCCAATTGTAATACCACAATTTGTGGCTCTTAAGCTATAACAAGAGCTGGAGGTCACCCCTCTTTGTCCTTATTGTCTCCAAAGCCTGAGGAACCAAGGGGACTCTGCTTTGGCAGCAAGGGTGGAAAACTGGAGACGAGTTGCTGTTTCTGTCTCGGTGGGAGGGGGATCTTCTTCGTCTGAGTCCCGGACATCTAGCTGATGGTAGTGGACTGCAACCAGCTTACTTAAAGCAGCTTCAATCTGTGACTTAACAAAACTGGTTAATCTTTTAAAGGCCCAGGGGCCAAAAGACAAAAGCAGTAGAATACCCAAGAAAGGTCCGAAGAGTGTGGGAAGCAAGGTAGTGACCCAAGGAGAAGTAGAAAACCAATTTTTATACCAAGATTCTTGTTTTTCTCTGTTGCGTTTTCTTTCTTCTAGACTAGCTCTAACTTTATCTATACTATCTTGAACTAAGACAGTCTTGTCGGAGTAGAAACAACATTCTTCTTTGAGGGCTGCACATAACCCTCCTTCTTTAAGGAACACTAAATCAAGACCTCGCCTGTTTTGTAATACTACTTCAGACAGAGAGACCAAGGAATCTTTTAAATTTTTTAAACCTCTCTGTAGCTCTTGAATATCTCTGTCCACAGCAAGGTGAAGCTGAGTATATTGTTGCTGGGAAGTGACTAGCGATGCAATGCCTGTTCCTGTGCCTGCAACTCCCAAGCCTAGGATCACTGCTAAGGTTACTGTAGAAATAGGCTCTCTCTTATTACGGGGTAGATCTGTGTAACTCTTCCAGAACTGGAGGAGGTCTTCTGCATGGTGTACTGTCAGCTTCGGGAGAAGCTGAACTACAACACAATAATCTCTGTCATCTAAAAATGTCTGAGTAACTATATATGTAGTAAGTCCAGTAGAACATGCTAAATAAGTACCATTAGGTGCTCCTAGATATCTAGAGGTGGCCTCTACTATAATAGTCTGATTGCAAACCTCTAATAAGGCCTGAGGAGGAAGCATGGAAGGCCCCAAAAGGCATAAGCCTATGCCAGACACCTGACTTAAAGTGAGCCCGTCATGGCTCTCGGGGTGCCATCCAAGTTTGCTGGAATCATTAATTGTAACGACTGATCCGAATGAGCATGAGACTCTTAATCTCAGGGTCGTGGGTTCGAGCCCCACGTTGGGCGCCACTTATCTCGTCCCGCGGGACTCAGTTATTCGTGGGTGCGAGGGGGACCGCAAACCTGGAAGGAAATGGGAGTAAAAGAAAGAGAGTCGGAGGACCAAGTAGATTGAACCTATCAAGGTCTCGTTTATTAGGCTGAGGTGCCTTCTTTTTAAAGCATACATCACGGGGAATATGGGAGGGGTTGAGGGAGAATTATACAAAGAACAAAGAAGTGGGCATCTGCTGACATGGGGGCCGAAGTCAGGCGCCAGGCAGCGGGCACTCTGGATCTTATCTCTGGAACATCAATCCTCCTCGACAGCCTTGGGGGTCAGGCTGGGCTCAGGCGTAACTCATGTCCTTGGATGTCATGGGAACTCAGGAAGAGATAGGGAAGAGGGGACTATAATTTAGCTTTTACAGCCTCAGGTGCCAGGAAAGGAATAGGGAGGAAAGGGGGGTGACAACCAGCTCTCAGTACAAGGCCATTTGGCCTGCTAGGGAGATTGTGAAGGGCTCACTTTCTCACGGGATGGTCTCTGACAATCTCATGTACTGGAATTACAATTATGCACCACTAAACCTGACTCCAGAATTATGTTTCATTTTAAATGCAAGTGTTATTCAACTATCTTATGACAAACATTGTGGGTCTAGATGATATATCAAACTAGGGTAATTATTTCTTAAGTCATTCTTAAAATGCCTCTCAGGGATAACTGTTTTCATAACGATTATCTATTCTGAAAATGTTTCATCTCGCTTAAGCTTCTTACTTACCTTTTAAACCCTTTGAAAAATATGCAATGGCCTTGGGGTTTGCTGGCTAACATCTGGTAGATGAATCTGTTGAGCTTCATGGATTAAAATGACTTAGTTACTTGCTGACTCACTCTCCATACATTTCACTATTATTAATTTGCTACTCCACTAGAGGATGGGTGCTTTATGGTAATCAACTGTAAAATTAAAGAACACTGAATTCCATTTTCAAAATATGAGATTCTGTGGTCTCCAGGACGCTGGGTCCGTGGTGGCCACTGAGGAGGGGGAGGAGCAGGCCGTGTCGGCTTCGCTGCGTTGGTACCACCGCGCTAGAGTTCGGTAGGAAAAAGATCTACTTATTGAAGCTTTCTTGACATAGAAAGAGATGTGGGGGGATTCTCGATCTGCTAACAGAACAGGACCTTTTCGATCTAGGAACTTGTTACAGAACTCTGCCCCCCAAAATATGTTTACAGAAGAATGTGCTGTGATTGGAGAAGAATATGCTTGTGTGTAGATTTCAAACTCTCTGGACAATATGAATAACCCTGTCTTTGTTTCTACAGTGGGAGCCAAGAAGAAAGGTTTGCTCCTGGGTGAAACAGGGATTATCCTCCTCCTCCTCCCCTTAAGAGTCATGCTCAAGAGAGACACTGGCAACTTTCCCTTTGATTTCCAGGGGCATTCAGGACATCCCTTTGCAAATGTAGACGAGCATTCTTTCAGCTATGGAGCTAGAGATGTACCACATGGTGACTAACAAGGAGGGGAGGGACCTGGACACGATTTCAGAGGGGGAGATTTTTCGTCTTCGGATTTCCAGAGTAGAGATTCAGCACAGTTGGACTTCAGGAACAGCGACATACATTCTGGGGATTTTCGGGATAGAGGAGGACCCCCCCCCCCCATAGAGTGCAAAGGGTGGAGATGATACTCCTATGGATTATAGAGGTAGGGAGACACCTCATATAAATTATAGAGACAGGGATTCTCATACTGTTGACTTCAGAAGTAAAGATGTTCCTCCAACTGACTTTAGGGGGCGGGGCACTTACGATTTAGATTTTAGAGGCCGAGAGGAATCCCATTCCGATTTTAGGGGAAGAGATTTATTAGATTTGGATTTTAGATCCAGAGATCAGTCTCATTCTGATTTTAGGAACAGAGATGTATCTGATTTGGACTTCAGGGATAAAGATGGAACACAGGTGGACTGTAGAAGCCGAGGTTCATCTACTACTAATCTAGACTTTAGGAGCAGAGATACACCACATTCAGATTTCAGAGGTAGACATTGTACTAGGACTTACCAAGATTTTCGGGGCAGAGAGGTAGGACCTTGTATGGAATTTAAAGAAAGGGAGATGCCTCCTATGTATCCAAAAGTTTTGGATTACATTCAGCCTTCTCCACAAGAAAGAGAACATTCTGGTATGAATATAAACAAGAGAGAAGAATCCATACATGACCATGCAGTGGAAAGACCTGCTTTTGGTGTTCAGAAGGGAGAATTTGAGCATTCAGAAACAAGAGGAGAAACACAAAGTGGAACTTTTGAACATGAATCTCAATCAGACTTTCAAAACAGCCAAATTCCAGTTCAAGAACAAGATAAGCCAAAGCTTTATGAAGGCAAACAACAGAGTTCAGATGCTGATCTGTTTAAAGTAAAAGGAGATTTGGATTTTCTTGGCCAACAAGACACTGATTACTGTGAATACTGTGATGTGGATCACAGGTTGCCAGGAAGCCAGATTTTTGGCTATAGCCAGAGCAAGTCATTTTCTAAGGCAAAATGGCCAGAGATGCCCAACAAGACCTTCAGGATCAAGATTATAGGGCTGGCCCAAGTGAGGAGAAACCTAACAGGTTTATTCAATTAAATGGGGTCCCAGAAAATGCCACAAAAGAAGAGATTCTTAATGCCTTTCGAACGTCTGATGGCATACCTGTAAAGGAGTTGCAGTTGAAGGAGTATAACACAGGTTACGACTATGGCTATGTCTGCAAGGAATTTTCACTCTTGGAAGATGCCATCGGATGCATGGAGGCCAACCGGGTTGCTTTATACTTCGGTCAAATGATGCTAAAAGGATATATATTTTTATATATGGGGAGGGTGGGTTTCAAATAGTTTCACTTTGGAAAGGTACAAGAAAACTTCAACTTTAGAGTATACAATACTTCCAAATACCAGTTGTGCAAAGAAACATTTTTAAAGGCTGAGAACTAATAGACACAGAGTACATTTTAGAAACTAGGTTCTGGTTCCAGTTCCATATTGACTGGGTTCCAGAGACTGTACATGGAACTATGACAGATCTGGAGTGTTCCCTCAACGTTGTGATAAAGATGTGTGGGCTCCTGATATAAATGATCCTCAATTATCAAGGCTCTCTAGGACAGTTGATGGTAATACACAGACTTAGTTCCTTGAAGGCAACTAATGATGATTTTTGTGGCACTAAGGACCTACCTTCCTTTGTTATGTTTGAAAGAATGCCATTGAGGAGAAAAGAGGAATGGATAGTTTGTGTCCATCTCATTCATTCCTGTTCGTTGCCAGTTGTAGTGTTGTCTTCAAGTTGTTGACTGCTTATAGTCAAAGCTGGAGAATCTTGTGTTGAACTTATTGTTTGAAGTTTCAGGAGTTACTCAACTTGCCACCATTTATTGTCATCTATGTCTAATTGAACCCTGACTAGTAATTTGAGAAGAAATTACTAAATAGAATCCTTCTTGTTATGTTTTTTTCCCTTGGGAAAATCAATTTGCTTTGTCTCCGGTCCTGTATCTTGAGATAGGAGAGCAGCATAGGGATGTAGTTTGTCTTGTGTGTCTGCACATACAAGTGTGCGCTCATGAGTGCTTACACAAGCATCAGTGCATCACAACAGAAGGCTCTCCCAAAGGAGACTCATTATTTGTAATCTTTTCTGTAGCCTAGTGCTTTTTCATCAGCTTTGTTCAACTCAACATGATTCATGACATTTACTGTCCCCTACCTCCACCCCACCCCTTCTTTGAGACAAGGCCTCACTATGTAGTCAGGTCTGGCCTGGAACTTACAGAGACACATCTGTCTCTGCCTCCTGAGAATCAGAGGCCTGCATTACTATGCCCAACTTTACTGTTCACTTCTTTTTTGGGGAAGGGTTTTCCCGGCGTTGGAATGGTTGTAGTATTGTGGGTTGTTTATTTGTTCTGTTTATTTATTTTAAGGCATGATCTCATTCTGCAGCCTAAACTGGCCTAAAATTAACTGTGTAGCCCAGGGTAAATTTGAAATTGTGGTAGTCCTCCTGCCTGTTTAGGCTTCAAAGTGCTGAGATTATAATTTTGAACTGCTGCCTTAGATTGGTTTTTATTGCTGTAACAAAGCACCATGACCATAAGCAACTTCAGGATGAAAGGGTTTATTTTAGGTTAAGGTCATAGCTCATCATGAATTTTGAAGTAGGATAGGAAGTCAAGCAGGAATTAAAGCAGAGACCATAAAGGAATGCTACTTACTGGCTTGTTGCCCATGCCTGTGACTTGCTCAGCCTGCTTTCTTAGATTGTCTAGGACCAGTTCCCTGGGTGTGGCATTCTTTCCCATAAGCTGGGCCCTCTCAAATCAAATCATAATAATTAATAATAACAAGAAAGACCTAATAAGTATTAATTATGAAAATAATATGAGATTCTAAGTGTTTGACAAAGTACCTGGCGTTGACAGAATAAGTGTCAAGTGGAGATAGATTGTTTGACTTCTCAAGGAAAAAAAAAGTGAATAATAATAAAATGAATTGGAAAGAAATGGGTGGAATTGTTTATTCGGAAGCTGTGCATAGAAGAAATTTAACCAATGCCCACTATAAGGAGAGAATTAGCAGGGAGAGTAGTTGCCTTTTTACTCATTGATGACAGGGCTACAGGGCCTGCTTTCCTTGAGTACTTGGGGATACTTGCTTCAAAAAGCATGCTGGAGTGTTGAAATTCTGCCTCAAGAAACAAATAAGCAACACACAAAAGAGCCCAGTAACAATGATAATCATTGGGCAAACTTGCTTGCTTTGCCCAACCTTGAAATGTTGCAAGTTGGATCTGTGAATGCTAGATTGACACTTGGGGAGAGTCTCTTTCTTTCTTTCTTTCTTTCTTTCTTTCTTTCTTTCTTTCTTTCTTTCTTTCTTTCTTTCTTTCTTTTTGTGTGTGTGTGTGTGTGTTTTTTTCCGAGACAGGGTTTCTCTGTATAGCCCTGGCTGCCCTGGAACTCACTTTGTAGACCAGGCTGGCCTGGAACTCAGAAATCTGCCTGCCTCTGCCTCCCAAGTGCTGGGACTAAAGGCGTGCCCTGGGACCACGGCCTAGCTTGGCGAGTCACTTTCAAGAGACCGAAAACTAAGAAAAGGATGCTAAAATTACTGGTGTGGAGGTCAAGTAGACAGCTGGCTTGTATGGAAACACTGCAAAGGAAAATGTGTTGAATCAGGAAATGGCAAAGTTGGCACTGAGGAACAATTTGAGAAGTGACTCTGGAGAGAGAGGGCACAGAGCATCCACATAAAAAGTTTTAAAACTACTTTACCTCCAAGCAAATAGGGAGTCTTCTAGATTCCAAGCTAGAAGTAAGAAAAGACATAAACTGAATCAGGCTTCACAGGTGGGTGAGCTATCATGGCCACTGGCCTGCTACAGCATGCTTATTGGTGCCAAATAGGAATGGATATCATAAGAGTAATCATCTGTTAGACCTAGTGGGGAAACCCCCACCCAATTCCTGATTCAGCGTGCACCCAAAAAATCATGAAGGACCATCTCTTGATGTAATTACATGAGGACGTTTAATTACGGCTCCGGACCGACATGCATCCCTCACAGGAGATAACGGATGTCGGCCACAAGGCTCGAAAGCTAGGGGGTTTTATGGGGTAAGGGGCTTAGGGGTGTGGAATTCAGCATAGCGACACACTATTGGCTTATTCAAACATCAGCAGCAAAATTACATGTAAGTGCAGGGTGTCGGAGGTCTGTAGTTGTTGACTCAGTTTAGATAGCCCTGTTAAGTCTTCACATTCCCCTTTATTTTATGGTCAAGATGTTCCCAGGAATGTTTTAACAACAGGGCATACCCAGGTTTGTTTTTCTCTTTTCTCAGCCCCAGGCAGCCTCTAGGTTGACAAACAACCAGCAATTTCTGAGTACTTTATATGACTTACTGGTCTTGAAATTTCATCTTTCTTTCACATCCACTTTCCAATTAGGGTTATTTATGCCCAGTTCCCAAGATGAAACTCATATCTGTCACCATTATCAGGATCAAAGGCTAGACAGACTAGCCTGTGAGTATTGTTCTGCTAAATTAACAGTGTTAAGCCAACTGCTAATGACTTATCATTATTATACCCATAATGCATCCCTTAACCCCTGTCAGATAAGCTTTTATTTTTCAGTAGATGGCATTAACACAGAGATCCATAATTAGTGAAGGTGCAGGAAATAAAAAAATGACGAATGTTCAGTTCTAGAGGGACATCTATATCATATATCCCTCCTACGACTCAGAGATTATTGAGAAGAGGGGTAAGAATGATTGTAAGGGCTATAGGTGACAAATGACTACAATAAAGCAGCATTTTCTAACTGTGCGAACAGTTGTATATTTGAACTTAAAGTACTGTGACAATGTGTGTAAGACCTGTGCAAGCTCAAGCCAGAGGAAAATCCCAGGCTGGAGAGGGGAGGTGAACAGCTGGGAAGCTGTTGACAACTAATAGCTACTGGGAGAGGGAGAGTCTATTGTTTTAAGTGTGTGGCCCCAGATGGGTCCTGCATGCTTGAATGGAAGATCACTCATCCAATAGTACATGGATGATACAAACTTTACTTAACTGGTTTTTAAAAATTGGACATAAGTTGAGTGTGTACTGAAAGGGTGGTAGATCTGGGAAGAGATTGGGAAGGAAAGATGAATATGATCAGAGTACATGGTATGAAATATTCAGAGAACTAGTCAACTGCAAAATAAAAAATAAAAATAAATTTTAAAAATAAAAGAACTGAATCAGGGAGTTAAGAAAGAGAAATAGAGACGCAAAAAGGGGCAGAAAAACAAAAAGCCCAGCAAACACCTCTGTATGAGTGCCTAGAGACAAGCCATCAACAAAACAGAATTAGAAGGATTCTTTGTTCTAGAATTAGCTTGACTTTTTTATTTGTATATGGTAACAAACTCAACATTCATTAGTTAAAATATTAAAATGAGAATGAAAGTGTGAATTTAGAAGTGCCATATAAATTATAACATAAAATAAAAATATTTTGCTTAGATTTTTGTAGCAATGCATCACTTTTTGTTACTGCTGTGATCGTTACATTCAAATCTAATGGAAATACTGAATTCCAATTGAAAACTGGTAAAAAAAAATTTCCTTCATTCAATACATATAGATGCCTAAATTGTTTCCATAAGTCCATAGAATTGCATCAAAGTTCGGTGGATATAAATAGAGAGCTTCCTAGAATATACAATACCCTAGGTTACATCGCATGCACACACACACACACAAACACACACACACAAGAATTTTACTGAAAATGAATCTATTTATAAGTAGTTGGTGTGTAAATATGTCCTGTACTTTAGTGGGGCGGAATATGTTTCAAAAAGGAAAGTGTTATATCAACCATGTGATGATTTGTAGCTAAAATTTAGCAACAGGATAGAGGAAGCAGTTCAGTTAGAATCCAGCCTTAATCTATTCCCAGAACAAATTAGAAAGATATTCAGAGGCAGAACAGCTTCAATACTAGGGAAATTACTGTTCACTGAAGTAATTATGGAGACATGATGAGCTGGGTCGTCAAAGTCCAAGGCACAGTAAGTCTAGGGGTGCCCAGTTAAAGAGACTGAACTTGATATTAAAAGTGAAATCAAGAATTAACATAATAAATTGTTCAGTTGAGTAGTGTTGCCCTTACAAAGGGGGGCTTATAAAATAGAAAATATGGTTTTAAAGGAGATAAGGAAACCACCTAAGGTCTTCCACAGTAGCACCTAGAGTTAGAATGAGCTGCTGGATCTGAGAATGGATGTAAAGAAAGATGGAAAGGAAGAAGTCAAAATATCACTATTTGCAGATGATATGATAGTATATATAAGTGACCCCAAAAATTCCACCAGAGAATTCCTAATCCTGATAAATGATTTCAGCAAAGTAGCTGGATATAAAATTAACTCTAACAAATCAGTGGCCTTTCTCTACACAAAGGATAAACAAGTTGAGAAAGAAATTAGGGAAACAACACCCTTCACAATAGTCACAAATAATATAAAATATCTTGGTGTGACTCTAACTAAGGGAGTAAAAGATCTGTATGATAAGAACTTCAAATCTCTGAAGAAAGAAATTGAAGAAGATCTCATAAAATGGAAAGATCTCCCATGCTCATGGATTAGCAGGATTAATATAGTAAAACTGCCCATCTTGCTGAAAGCAATCTACAGATTCAATGCAATCCCCATCAAAATTCCAACTCAATTCTTCAATGAATTAGAAAGGGCAATTTACAAATTCATCTGGAATAACAAACAACCTAGGATAGCAAAACTATTCTCAACAATAAAAGAACCTCTGGTGAAATCACCATGCCTGACCTCAAGCTGTACTACAGAGAAATTGTGATAAACACTGCATGGTACTGGTACAGCAACAAACAGGTACATCTGATATACTTTGTGGGTTACACCTCCCACACGTTACAGTGGTGTTTCCCAATGAATCATTCATGGGATTAATTTTGGCATTTCTGGAATCATGATTTTAATCATTTGTTTTATATAAAAGTTTTTATGAAGAGGCTACAGTGAGCTGATGATGTCTTTCATCGTGAAAATGTTCTCCTATATTGCATTTTACATACAAGCACTTGAAAACTAGTCTCAACCCTGGGAAAAACAAAGATAATACTCTATCTGCCAACGAATTCTGGTTTCGTTCTCCAGGGAGCCCTATTCAAGAGAACCAGTAGTTTATAGGTTCACAAGTAATTCTTTAACATACAAGTAAACGGAGATGCTCCACCACAGCTTTGAGACATTGTTTGGCTGAGCTGGGGTAGGGTTGATGGTGTAGAGGGGTTGTGGACCAGTTTATCTCCTTGATAGTATTTAGTATAGGGCCATTGACAAATTTAAATTTTTGTGTATGACTTTGATGAAGGTCCAGACTTATAGCTCAGTAATTATGACCTTCAATTCCTCAAGCTTCTTGGTTAAGATGGTTTGTTACTTTGGCACTTCATATTTCTTCACCAGCCAGCATCCTCAGTGGCTGACAGTATCTTCATGTATACTGTAAATATTGATCTAAAGAATCAGTAAAAGTTATTACCCCTACCCTTTAAATACCTTCCTCGTCCTTACTGTGATTTTCTTTTTCATGGACCTATATAACAAAAGAGACTTTGCTTTGGTCTAAAGATAGAGACCAAGTGCCTTTTGCCAGTCATTTCTCCAGGAAAGCTCCATGGAAACAGTGCAAAGGGAGATTCTGATGACTCCTCTTGTGGTCAGAATGCAGCCTCTTCCTTTCACATTCTTCCTACTTCTTACAACCCATGCTTTCTGTTTCTACAGCCCATGCTTTCTGTTTCTACAACCCATGCTTTCTGTTTCTACAGCCCATGCTTTCTGTTTCTACAACCCATGCTTTCTGTTTCTCTCACTTGAGGTCTCATTTATCCAGCTTTTGAGGCAGTGTAGTGATATATTTCCACTAAATTTCTTTCCAAAGATGAATCCCCCTTGCCTAGATTATATAAATTTTCCATTTATCAAAAATGATCATAGCATAGAATCATGACAGAAAAAAGGCTCTAATTAGCCTAGCTTAAATTCATTCCAGGAAAATTTTTTATTATAACCATTTTCTTCACCTTACCTCAAGTTAAGCCTATCCTTTTAGTTGTGTCCCTGATACAATGGATATCTCTTTTATTCCCTAGCATCTGAATCTGGGGACGACTTATAGAAGTCTCTGAGGACTCCTGACCATACAGAAAGAATATTATTCAATCCACAAGGGTCTGTTAACAATGTAGTGTACCACTCTCCTAGCATGTGGGAGAAAACCATGACCCTTGAAAGCAATGAAAAAGTGCACATTGCTTACTATTAAAGTTATCTCAAATCTACTCTGTGGAAAGAAAACAACCCTGCTTTATTATATTCTGTGGTCTGCATCACAGACTTGTCAGATCTAGAGGGAGTTAAGAGGGGTCTAAACTTCTCTTCCTAATAGAAGATGGAAAACCCACAATACACAGAGATTAAGTGGTTTTATCCAAGGGGCCTCGAGCAATAATGTTTCTAGCTATGAAGCTGTGAGTAGGTATAGCTTTTGTTTGCCTTAGATCCACAAGTTTCATAGACTGTCCCATGCTGTCTTCCTGTCTAAAGATGAAGACAATTTACAATTGGAGATATTTCAAAGATGCTTTGCTAATGCAATGCCTTAGTGAAATAATGTTGCAGGTTGTTATGCTTTCATTAAATGCATTAGAAATGTCAGTTAATATATACAAAATTACACATCAAAAGCAAAACTGTAGTTCAAAGTCTCTCAAGTTAAAACAGAAAAGACAGATCATCCTGTATGCATGTTTTGTCAAACAATCCTCCATTGTGTGTGTGCAGCCAGTGACTCTTCAGTGTTAGGTAAATTGCATTCTCCTAACTCTGCAGAACAACTTTAAGTAACCAATTTTCTCATCAGCCACTCATCTGCCCTATTATCTCATACTTTATCTGTGCAATTTGGTGAACTATTATGCCCACACTGGAAATCAGAAAAACTCCACTCAATATTTCAGAGAAAATTGCTTCCAGTAATTTGAATATGTTTCAGTAGACTAGGAAAATTGAAATAAATGTCCTTGGTCTTTCACTTTTCCTTTATCTTTGGTGATTTCAGTCGTTCTTTTCCTCTCTGACAGTCTATCCTTATCTGAAACTGACATTAAGTCATTGAAAACAGTTGCCACTTAATTGGTGTCCAACAGCCTACTTTTAGTTGGTTTTCAAAACAACTCGTGTCATTTCACCCACGTTTACATAGTTAGTGAAACACTCTGGGCCCTTCTGTCTCATCTCTGTCAAAACCATGTCTATCATAGCACTAATGCAGACCTGTATAGTTTACTAAATGGTAAAAATTATACTGTAATATGGGAAGGCAAAGTGACTTGCTCCTTTTGCATCACTTCTGGTATACTTGAATATCTGTTAAAAAGAAAAGAAACTATCATTCAGCCTATCAAAGTTCAAACAACAGTGTTTTCTGTAATCTGGCCAGGCAATATGAAATTAGGAATTTCCAACTGTCCAATCCCTCAGGAAGCTAAACAGCCAGGAAATGGAGAACTTCTTCCCTCTACTCAGCAGCAACTGTCCAGAGATCAGGAAGACTACTAAAATGCTGATTTTTTTTTCTAAATGAACACTGCATTTTGGTTGTAGTTTATCATGGCAACTATCTGCATCTTTGATGTGGCACCCTTTGTGTCTAGCTAGGTATGCTTTACTGGGGAGTGCTGGGTATCTGATGGAAGGTCTGTATGTTCTTCAGATTAGATTACAATCTACAGTCACAGGTGGCAGATGAATGCAAGATTGGGCAATAAGAGGCAGATAAGAAATTAGCAAGTCACTCTGGGGAAAGCTTTACATACAGAAGAAAATAAGAACACACAGAACAAATAGAAGCAGGGAGAAAACCATAAGATTCTGGTGTTAGCATCTCATTTGAACCTGTTTGATTTGTTGTGATATAAAAAAACCTTCAGTTCATTAGCTTTGCCAGTATACACACACAGATTTTTATTTCCCTTGTAACATCTGCTTGCCTACTGAATGCCTTGTTTGAATGAAAACAAGTTTGCATTGTTATTGCTAATTGAGGAGTAATATAATATTTTTTGTGTTGAGGTACAGGAGATGAAGTAAAGCCTCAAAAGATTGGGAAGCAGAAACTCAAGAAGAGAGGAATCCTTCCAACCCATTTTTATCCCCTAAAACTTAGGGGAAGACATGGCTTCAAGAGAAACATAAGCCACTCATGGACTCTGAGAATAAACCCTGTGAACTGAAATGAAATTGTCAAAGGATAACTTCAGAGACAGATGGATTAACACATAGAAAGTTTGCTAGAATGAACATGGAACGAGCTTTGACTTTTGCTATCAAGATTGCTCATCCTCACATTGAAAAGAGATCAGGAAATGAATTTAAGAAGTTAAAGATGTCTTTGCCTGCTTTAGAGAAACCCCTTTCAAATGATAAATGGAAGCAGTTAAACTTGAGCCCCATTAAGAGTTCCTTCACTTTTGAGGAAGCAGGAAATTGTGGGACTAAAATCTCAACAGAACTTATTTTCCCAGTTGTGTTTTATGAAGTAGAAAATTTCTAGAAGTGTTTACTGTAATACTCTCTGGAAAAGCAGTTCTTTTAAACTTTCCTTGTGTAACTGAAATCATTTGTTTAGCTCCTGGTACCTCATAGAGATGTGAGACACTACAAAATTATCCTAAGTGCTCAACCTAATAACCCATGAAAGGCACTTTTATGGAGGGGTATGCAAGGAGGAGAGAGAAGAGATGGGGAAGAAGGAAGTACATGATTCTACAATGTTGGCAACTTTCAAAAGATGTAATTTTCTGTTTGTCAAGTTGGCTAGTCTAAAGTACACAATTATTCAGTTAAACACTAATCAAGACCCTGGGATGAAAATGCATGTGTAGTTATGATCACCATTTGTAGTTTAAATAAAGGATATTGTTCTCTGGAATGCAGATGCCCTTCATCTGATCAGCTGACAGGCCTTAAGAACAAAATCAATTTACACTGATGAAAGAAGAAATTTACCTCAGGACTTCTTAATCAGCTCCTCCCTGAGACTTCCAGCTTGCCAGCCTAGGCCAAGGCTTTGAACTCTCCAACTCCACACAAACTAACAGGGTATGAGCCCTAGAAATATATTTGCTATATACATAATTGTTCACAGATCTGTTTTTTACTAGTTGGATTCTATGGATGACTGACTGAAATCATGGAAACAAAAAGATTATGCCATGCTATTGGTCACAAGTTTGTTTAACACTGACCAAGTACAAGCATGAGAAAGAAGCAAAGGGATTCAATTACTTGATTCATTTTGATAACAGACATAAGAATCTGTCCATCATCTAAGAAATTAGGTAATTTAAGAATGGAGTCAGGCACTGTGAAGACATGCCAAGAACAATCTGATTATTACTCTGTCTTCATTTTAGGCTTGAACAGGAAAGTAATCATCTTAAAGAAGAATGCACTCCTTCATTTAATATTAAAATGCATATTCCCCCTCCTCTAAATTATGAACACCTGGAAGCAATAGAACATTTTTCTTGTCATAATAAATGACTTCTACATTTTAAAATTTGAGTAACTTTGCATCTCAAATGTTAGCAATTTCATGCATGTTAACTGCCCGCCGTTTATATTCCAGCTCTGTACTAAGCTTTGGAGACACAGCCATAAATACACATAAAAATTCCCTTGTAGCAAATTGGGCAACAATTTACCTGAACCAAGCTTAAATGATTGGTAATGCTGCCGAGGGATACACCGGAAAGAAGATTATCCTGGTTAAGCCAAAATCAGAAAGTTAGCTATTTATTTGCTACAGCACTCAGTTTGCCTTCCTAAATATAGCATACTTAGAATTTTTGTGGGGACATCGTGGATAGAAAGCCCCATCAGAGGTGACAAAGCCAGACTGTGTCCTGGCATTACAACCAGGTACAAGATGTTGGGCCCATTGCTTAACATCTCTGACACCTCAGGCTTCCCAACAGTGACAGAAGAATACTTCCTAGCTGGCAGGATGTGTCAAATAAATGATGGCAAGGAAATCTTGTTGCTTAGTGCCCAGTCTGTGGAACGTTAACAACAGACATTGTATTGCAAAACTCCACAGTTACTGGGGTAACAAAGGCCTTTAGCAAAAACTATCTGGCTCAAAGGATCTTCCCGGCTTTATGACTTTTAAAATATGCTCAGACATTCTTTAATCCAAGGGGAAATCCCAACACTATAAAGAGAAAGTCACAAGAAAGATAACGTAAATAAAGATGCTAGTTACCGGTTCCTATAGACTCACAAGAATTACAGCCATGTAGACTTGGAAGTAACACTGGAGATCACTCAGAACTCATTTCATCTAAGCTAAAAAAGCAAACCAACTTCTGCTGGAGCACAAAGCATGTAGCACAGGGAGCACACACACACACACACACACACACACACACACACAGTTCAGAGTGCACATTATTCTCCTATTACCTGTAGTTGATAATTCGTACCTCATGGTTACCACACAGAAGACAGGAGTCCTGTCTCTCTACTGCATGCCATATTTTGGGCACCAATTAGAAGGCTTTCCCTGGGGTTTCTCCCCTCACTCAAAAAGTTTTTTGTCCAGATTTCTTTAATAAAACATCATCCAAGTGAACTAATGATCGGCAAGTATGCTGTCCAAGTTCACCCTGCTATCAAATGAGAACTGGATTTTAAATCATTCAATCTGTCTCTGGAAGACATGGTTTTCTGATTCCAGATATCTTCTTATTTGTCTCATTGACTGGTGTCCAGCCCCTGTGCTTCTCAGTTCCAGATAAATTACTGAATGTTTAACTGGATCCATAGGGAGATGATTAGAATCATACAGATCAGGAGACTAAATAAATAATATTTTAAAAAACACAAAGGGAATCAGCAAAACAGGGATGGGTAATGAGCAAGGTGGCCCATAGAGGAGGGAGACAGAGCCAAGTAATTAACATATATGCATGACTGTGTCATAATGATCCATGACTTTAGTGCTAACCTAAAAATTAAGAAAATAGGGGGAAAGTAATATATTCTCAAAAAAATGTGGATGAGGAAGAGGTGGCAGGAAACCATCCAGTTTCATGATGCTGCAATTGAGGGGCACCATGCTTAGGTCTACTTTGACTCCTATGCTCTTACAGATAATAACACAGGAATGCAGCCTGGCTGGGGGTGTGAGCAAGACACAGCTTCAAAGGAAGGCACAGCTCAAGTGCATCTGTGACACACACGTCCTGTCAGTAGCCTATTTTTCTTATTTCATTTTGGGGAATCGTGACGATCAGAGTTATTATACAACCTGTCTATGGATATTTCACATCACTAAAGAAGTGGTATTGGGCATCATATGGTCTGTGAATTGTATCCTGGTTATTTGGAGCTTTTTTGACTAATATCCACTTATCAGTGAGTGCATACGTTGTGTGTTCTTTTTCAATTCTGTTACCTGACATAGGATGATGTTTTCTAGTTTTATCCATTTGTCTAAGAATTTCATGAATTCATCATTTTTAATAGCTGAGTAGTACTCCATTTTGTAAATGTATCACATTTTCTATATCCATTCCTCTGTTGAAGGACATCTGGGTTCTTTCCAGCTCCTGGCTATTACAAATAAGGCTGCTCTGAACATAGGAGAGCATGTGTTCTTATTACATGATGGAGCATCTTCTGGGTATATGCCCAGGAGTGGTATAGCTGGGTCCTCAGGTAGTACTATGTCCAATTTTCTGAGGAACCACCAAAATGATTTCCAGAATGGTTATAACAGGTTGCAATCCCATCAGCAATGGAGAGTGTTCCTCTTTCTCCACATTCTCTCCAGCATCTGCTGTCACCGAGTTTTTGATCTTAGACATTCTGACTGGTGTGAGGTGGAATCTAAGGGGTATTTTGATTTGCATTTCCCTGGTGACTAAGGATGTTGAACATTTTTTTAGGTGCTTCTCAGTCATTCAAGATTCCTCAGTTGAAAATTCTTTACCTCTGTACTCCATTTTTTAATAGGGTTATTTGACTCTCTGGAGTCTAACTTCTTGAGTTCTTTGTATATATTGGATATGAGCCCTATATCAGAAGTAAGATTGGTAAAGATCTTTTCCCAATCTGTTGGTTGCCTTTTTGTCCTATTGACAGTGTTCTTTGCCTTACAGAAGCTTTGCAATTTTATGAGTTCCCATTTGTTGATTCTTGATCTTACAACATAAGCCATCCGTGTTCTGTTCAGGAATTTTTCCTCTGTGCCCATGTTTGAGGCTCTTCCCCACTTTCTCCTCTATAAGTTTCACTGTATCTGGTTTTATGTGGAGGTCCTTGATGCACTTGGAATTGAGCTTTATACAAGGAGATAAGAATGAGTTGATTTGCATTTTTCTACATACTAACCTCCAGTTGAACCAGCATCATTTGTTGAAAATGCTGTCTTTTTCCACTGGATGGTTTTGCTCCTTTGTCAAAGATCAAGTGACCATAAGCTCCAAATAACCAGGATACAATTCACAGAACACATGAAACTCAATAAGAAGGAAGACCAAAATGTGGGTGCTTTGGTCCTTCTTAGAAGGAGAACAAAATACTCACAGGAGCAAATATGGAGATAAAGTGTTAAGCAGAGACTGAAGGAAAGGCCACCCAGAGACTGTCCCACCTGGGAATTCATCTCATATACAGTTACCAAACCCAGACACTATTGTGGATGCCAAGAAGTGCTTACTGAAAGGAGCCTGATATGGCTGTCTCCTGAGAGGTCCTGCCAGAGCCTTATGAATACAGAGGCCAACCATTGGACTGACCACAGGGTCCCCAATAGAGGAGTTAGAAAAAGGACTGAAAGAGTTGAAGGGGTTTACAACTCCATAGGAAGAACAACAATATCCACCAACCAGACCCTCCAGAACTCTCAGGGACGAAGCCATCACAAAGGAGTACACATAGCTCCAGCTGCATATGTAGCAGAGGATGGCCTTGTCATGCATCAGTGGAAGGAGAGGTCCTTGGTCCTACGAAGGCTCAATAGATGCCCCAGTGTAGGGGAATCGAGGGTGGGGAGGTGGCAGTGGGTGCGTGGGTGGAGGAACACCCTCATAGAACGGAAATACTTTTGAAATGTAAATAAAGAAAATACCCAATTTTAAAAAACAAAGAGTGATATATTTTGGGCTGTGAGCCTAGCTTTTAATGGCTAGGACTGAAGGAACTGAAGGGGCTTGCAATCCCATAGGAAGAACAACAATACTAACCAACAAGAACCACCCAAGAGCTCCCAGAGACTAAACAACCAACCAAAGAGTATTCATGGAGTGGCCCATGGTTCCAGCCGCATATGTAGCAGAAGATGACCTTGTTAGGTATAAATGGAAGGAGAGGTCCTTGGTCCTGTGAAGGCTGGATGTTCCAGCGAAGGGGAATGCCAGGGTAGGAAGGCAGGAGTGGGTTGGTGGATGAGTGAGGGAACACCCTCATAGAAGCAGTGGGAGGGGGATGAGATGGGGGGGGGGGGGGCTTCTGTAGGAGATAATATTTGAAATGGAAAGAAAGAAAGAGAGAGAGAGAGGGAGGGAGGGAGGGAGGGAGGGAGGGAGGAAGGAAGGAAGGAAGGAAGGAAGGAAGGAAGGAAGGAAGGAAGGAAGGAAGAAAGAAAGAAAGAAAGAAAGAAAGAAAGAAAGAAAGAAAGAAAGAAAGAAAGAAAGAAAGAAAGAAAGAAAGGATATTACCCAACTGTCTCCAAAAGGCCACCACTGTCATTTATTGCTAATCAGGTATGTTAAATTAAAAAAGAAGAAGGGTAAAGGATATGAGGAGGTCATCTTTTCTCCATTAAGAGTACTCTGAAGGACCCTGCTGTGAGAGTCAAGAAGCATAAAGAATCTGAGTAGCTACCCCTTGTGAACAGACAGTGTAACTCTTATGATAATTAACAGTTTGCCACAAGGGATCATTTCAGAAATAGTTCAGAAATGGAAACTTTTAAAACTTGGTTCTAAGTCACATTAGCCATATAACTTAGGACTTGTTATAGGTTCTGGGCAAAGCAGTTTATTTAATAGGGCACAAGTGGCTTTATTTACTTATGCATACTTTTTTCTACTATTGTTAACAAATGAGAATATTTTAGACATGGATAGGAAAAAATATACAATGATATTTTTAAAATCTGTTATTTTTACTAGAAACTAGAAGTATTTGAAGGCAGACTTTTTGTGAAATGCTTGTAGGTTATTGTATGATATTGACAGCAACCACTGGAGGGCATTGTTATAACCCAAAATGAGACAAAGAGGGACATTGGGAAACTCTGTTCCTATATACAGGAAATAAAATGAAGACTTTGAGAGATGGGGATGGAGGTGGGAGCTTCTATGATTCACCCACCATATGCTAAATAAGCCAGGACTAGAATACAGATTATTTTGGGGGACAGGGGTGTCTTTACTTCTTTTAATGTTGTTTGACTTTTTCTATAGCTTAATTACTCAAAACTGTCTTTCTTTTCACATAACCTACAAGAGGTTTTTCCGTTGAATGTATTCAGTGGCCAGACAGCCTCCCGAGCCATCAGTAGATGAGAGACATGAGGTCACATGTAACTACCCCACTACCCCAAATGACCACAATCGCCATCACTCTCATCTCCACAGGATGTAACCATAGGCTGCATGACTCCTTCCCTGCCTCTGTAGTTATTCAAAAGGTAAGAAAGCGCTAGCCATTGAGAAACGTCTGGAAAGAGTAAAGGACAGGGGATGAGGCATCATTTCCCCTTGAGTTCATTATAAACCAAAGGAAGGCGATGATCTTTCAGGGGTGTTAACCACCCCTCTTTCCCTCTCAGATTCCGTTTTTACTGCCACCCACAGAATACATTTTATAAATAAGACCATTTAGTCACTGGCTAAAAGGAAGTACCTAAGGCTATTGGTTGCTTAATTATTTTGTGTGTTAAAAAGAAATTAATTGAAAGCCTTATGTAATCCCAATAGATCATAAATTGACAATAAAGAATATTAATGGCATGCATAAACTTACAAACCTGTAAGAAAACACTTTAAGAGATTCTGATTCTCTGCCTGTGAGCGTTTATAGCCACCAGAACATATATTAAAGACAAAGTATGTTTTCCTCAGACTAGGGATGAGAAAGTCCACTCAAATACACACAATAATAATGGTTGTAAATGATGTGCCCACCCCCACAACTTCTACTAGTTCTTGCTCTGTTACATGAATCCTTCCCAGAGCATATTAGCCCCCTTCTGGCATTCATTTAAATGTCACAGCCTCACCTGGTCAGGATGGGAACTGTGCTTTGTTCTCCTTCTCCCCCTTTAACCAGCACCTACAATTCTACACTGGCACTGGTTGCTAAGAACTACTTCTGTTTTTAATGCCCATTGATTCTGGTATACTCCCCCAGAATTTTGCAAAATACCTAAAATTATTCTTCCACATAATACAACAGATGTATGCGAAGGTATTTTATAGATCTGTTCTTTATTGGATTCACAACCCAAAGTCTTGTGCCCCCTCTGGTCCCAAAGCCTGGTCCTCTGGTGTCACTGTCTCTAGAAAGTGTCTCCTTTAGTCAGACCCCAGTAAGAGTGTGACAAGGATCGAGAGCAGAAGAGTCTAGCAAAATGCAATGACTTTCTCGGCACTCAGGCTCACGTCTCTCCTGACCATGTTGTTTGTGTATATTCCTTTCTCGATTAGTCACATAATTTCATCATTATATGATAAAACAACCTTATTCATTTTCATACCACTTTTTAAAGGAAGATATTTCTCCATGATCTGAACATGAATACAAGATTTTAATATATTACTGCCTGTCATTTTCAGTTTATATTCCACGTTAATAAAATCATTGCCCTTTTTTGTTTTAACTTAAAGCTTGAGCTGATGCAGAGCATAATTGTACTCATTTATGAGGTACCATGTTTTGTGTCAATCATGTACATATTTTGCCATTTAAACAGATTTGAATCAGAAGAAGTTCATCAACCTTACAGAAAACAAAAAGGTACTGGATAGTCCCAAAAGCTTGGCGAGAGTTTTCATTTCTTACCACTTTTTCATTCTTGACTCTCACTCATTTCACCCAAGGTACCCCTGCCTACACATGTACTGTCCAAAATATCAGTATTGATACATGCCCTAAAAAAAGGCTAGAGTTAAAGGAAGTGGTCATGATGGAAAACAGAACTGAAAAATCTAACATTTATTTTTAGAGAAAGAAATCTAGCTTGCTCCAGCATGGATATGAGCAACCACTCCCCACCCATAGAGGAATCTCTAAGGTAATACTGTTGTTACGAATGAGGGAAACCCTCCCCTTACTGTCTGAAACACAGCCCCTTGCACATAAACTCAAGCACAATAGACTCAAGGAGCAGATCTCTGATTCAAAGTTTAAGACTTTTTTATTATTATTATTATTATTATTATTATTATTTAATTAGGTATTTTCTTCATTTACATTTCCAATGCTTTTATCTATGATAGACAATTAGGAAGTCCGTTTTCCCACAAACCTGCATTATTTCCAGTTCTGGTTTTGGTTTTGGTTCTTTCCACCTGATAGTGGTTAGAATCAAAACATGCCTTCTTCTATTTTCTGTCCTTATTGAATTTACCTAATTGCTAAACCATATCATATCACCCAAAACAGGGTAAAGTTCTTCTTTCTCATTGTAACCTAAGCTTGATCTAGTCCATCTACTTAACAGATGCCAATTTTATCCTAAAGCAAGCAATGCACTTAGAATTAGTGTATTTTTATCCAGATCTCAGTCTAGGGAGGATTATAAATGAAATATAAAGTTATAAAAGGGAAGAAAGGAAAAAAAGTGGAAAGGTGAGGTAATGAGGCATCAAAATGAAGGCAAAATGGAGAGAAAAACTGGGAAGTAGAACGAAGAAAGACTTAGAAATGTGTACCATAAAAAGCCATAAACTCCCTAAGTTTTGATCAAAGTTAACTTTAAATTTGTTCAGGAAGAGCAAAGCAGCGATGGGGAGGACTCATTGTCCCAGTTAGTTTCAGCTGTCAACTTGACATGACATGGAGTTATCTGAGAAGACATCCTTGATTGAGGACATGCCTGTCAGCTTACCTCAGTGTATCTGTGAAGGGTTTTCTTAATGGTGAACTGGTATAGGACAACCCAGCCCACTGTGGGTGGTACTATTCCTAGGCAGCTGAACCTAGGACTGCATAAGAGAGATAACTGAGCATGGACCAGCAAGCAGGGCTCCTCCATGGTTTCTGCTTCAAGTTCCTAACTGAGTGCTTGCATTGATTTTCCTCACTGAAGGACTGTGATTTAGAAGTGGAAGCATAAGCCAAATACACCCCACCTCATAGCTGCTTTTGGTCAGAGTGGTTTTAGCCACAAAAACAGAAAAGAGATAAAAAACACTCATTGATCTCTAAATCAAATGTGTCCCTAACCTACAAAAGACAAAAATTGTTCAGAAGTGCTACTCTACCTGGTCCTAAAAGCACAGAAGTGTTTCCACCTGAACTTATTCATGGAAATAAAAATGATCAAGTGGCTCTCTTTTTAAATAAAAATGATACCTTGAGTGCCTCTCTCTGATGAAGTATCTTTCCTTTCCTCCACGCACTCTCTTAAAAAGGGGTGTTCTACCCTTCTAACTCACTTTACTCCCCTCTTATAGTTCTGCCAGTGACACTAAAACCTCCATTCCCATAGCCTTTCTGAAACTGACCCACAAATGATGTCACTATGTCAATGATTTCACACTGAACAAGTTTCACAGTATTATCTGCCTCAGCTGGGCTTAGATTCTCTCTCTTCTTCAAGTTAATCTAGCACAACACAGCCAGAGAAGTTTTCACCAACAGCTGCCTGATATGACTGCCTCTCTGCTCAAGTACCCATTGACATCAATCACACCAAGACTGAATGTGTCTTCCTGTTTCTAAGTCTTCATGGCCAGCATTTCTTTCTTCTCATATTTACTCTCAAGTTCAGGCCTGATGAATGGTGGGTTTGATTTCCGTGACATCTTCGTTGCTCTAGTACCCACATCCACATACTGAGCTCAGCCTTCTGGCTCTGAGTCACACTGTGCAGAGTGACTCGTACATCGGAATACAAAAAGACATGTACTCCTTTATTGGCTATGTACTGATAAGACATTGCAGTCTGCTTTGACCTTAAAACTAAATAACTGTTTTTATATTACTAGCAACGTTATACTGAATTAATTTACATTTTATTAAGCCTAGGTGCCCTACCTAATTCTAGCTCTCCAAAACTGACTTCACTAATTTTCTTCCTAGTTCTTTTTTTTTTTTAATTGTCTGCTGTGTGGAGTTCTGTTGGCAACCTCTCTGCAATATCACTTGCATTTATCTCAGAACCTGATTAGTGTGACACTTTGCTTCCAGCAGTCAGACACCCTGGTTTCACATACTAACCATGTTCAGTTCTCAGATGGCTATAAGTCCATGTTCTAAAGGTTATGGGGACTCAAGCCTACCGATTTTATCCCCTTGAAGTCTGTATCTTGCACCACACAACAGTCAGAATCCCAGCCTCTTGCTATGGGTTCCATATTATTCATTCCACTCTCTTCTCATGTCTCTTTCTGTTGCTCAATTTTAGTAGCTGCACCTCTCACATTCAAAGCCAAATGGAGCGTCATGTCTGAGTTTAAGATCTAGTTCACCAAGAACAGTCTAGGCTTCCCAGTGTTTCATCTTTGCACAACAGCAGATATAGCTACTATAACATGTACGAGATAAACTATAGCATTAATATATAACATCATTATGTTTTGCCCTTCTCTATTCCCCAAAGTGTGTGACAACTTTATATATATATATATGTATATATATATATATATATATATATGTGTGTGTGTGTCCAATTAAATATATATATATATGTGTGTGTGTGTGTGTGTGTGTGTGTGTGTGTGTATACATATATATGTGTGTGTGTGTGTGTGTGTGTGTGTGTGTGTGTCCAATTAAAATATATTTTAATGGATATTTTCTTTATTTATATTTCAAATTTTATCCCCATTCCTGGTTTCCCCTCCGAAGAAAAACACCCTCCCCCTAACCCCTGCTCACCAACCTACCCACTCCTGCTTCCTGGTCCTGGCATTCCCCCACACTGGGGCATAGAGCCTTCACAGGACCAAAGGCCTCTCCTCCCATTGATGTCCAACTAGGCCATCCTCTGTTCTTAACAACTTTGCAGTTATACAACAAATATTTGACTTCAACATGAATTGATACCTTAACATTCTAAACATCAAAATAGGAAAATTTGAAAATGTTTTCATATGACAAATTATAAAATTTTAGACCATAAATTTAAACCAACTAGGTATAGATTAAGGGAGGGGTAGAAGACAGAATCAAATGCATTTACTTAATGACAAAAAAGTGCAGAAAAATCTTGGTCTCCAAAGTTTTTGGTCTTCTACTTGCAATCATGTTTTCAACAGACATTCTATTCTGCTTTTGATATATTTTAGAAAATGGACAATAAATAAACTAAAGATAGATTGTAAAGAGTCAGGCGAATACTGTGTGATGGTAGCAGGTCTGGGGTGATTTTTTACTTCTCCTTCAACTGGATATAATGCTTATTTTAACACATGATGTTATAGTTTTTGTGTACATTATAAATAACAGTTTCAAAATGATCAAATTTCTACAAACAATTTTAGCTATTATTTTTATTGAAGATGTAAAAAGTTATGTTTTTAGTTTATCAAGTTAATAGAAAGTAACTATCGTCACAATACAGAAGAAAATAAGATGGGCAAGTTTTATTTCCACAATAAACAGCTTTATCAAAGTACGGTTTTCTGAGATAATCCAACACATATAATTAATTTTGAGATTTGTTTCATTTCTATAACATACAGACCACAAAGAAAGAGACCTAGATAAGGTTTTCTAATGGTTACCATCTTTATTTCAGAACACTGTCCCAAGCCTTTGTGACTAAAATATTAAATTGACTCTGAATTCCACCAATAGCTATGTGACCTAAGATCAATCTTTTAACCACTCTGAGTTTATTTCATCAGATAGTACATAATAATAAGTATATTTTCCTCTTCAATATATTCTGAAAATGTATTAAGTAATACAACTTACAAATAATGAAATTGTTTATAAAGTTTAGCCATTATTTTATGAATAAATATGACCAACTAAGAATAAAGTCATTCAAGAATACATTGATTCAATTTGAAAAGTGTCATTAATATCAGATGACTTCCTCCAGCCTTGGTTACTAATGAATGGCTAAACTTGTTGCTGTAAATAAATGGGCACTAGGACATTTCTTTAAAATATAACACACATGTGGATCAAGATTAGACTTCTTCCGCTTTGTGGTCTCACATGACTGACCACAGCAACTATTTTTAGTCAGTGTCTGCTTTTTAGTGACACCCAGCTCCACATGTCAGAGTCATCATCCTTATGATGATATAGAGTCGTGTGACAATCTTGTCATATCCTTTCTGTCCAATTCTTTATGATTCCAACATGAACTTCTACTATGGCAGTATTGAAAGCAGCAGAGTGAGATGGGCATAGACTTTTCACCCCTTAATTCTACAAAAATAAAAAGGAGGCAGTCAGCTGTCTTGACATAACTTACTTAGCTAATAAACACGGGGTGGTTCCAAAGAGGACTTCTGTAACGATAACACATTTACATGGTTTTTAACTCCAAGTCAATCAATGGATTAAGAATGAACAGCAGTTTAAATAGTAAATTGTTGTCTCTGATAACAATGCACAGGGGTTTGTGCTCTCTGCCACTCGGATGCTTACAAAACTGAGGGAAAAGTATGTTCAAATTTAGATGAATATGGGTTTGGCTGGAGTGGCGAAAATATCAATATACTGTAGCCATTTGAATGTCATATAATGTCCCCAACCTGAAATCAGACATTTCTAAGTTCAAATTCCAACCATGCAATTTCAAAGCATATGACCCTGAACAGCTTAATAAATTTGTATTACTGGGATAAACAGGCCTTAATAAGACTAAAGATAAAATGCGGGAATGATGAGAGAATCATAAATTAGCAAAAAGTACTAAATTGAAAAGCAACAAAGGTTAAAGGCAAAGACTATAAAGGTAAAGAGGTTTACAAAGAATGTTGAGAAAAAGTCTCTCTGGTGGCATAAGGAACATGGTGGTACCTATGATCTATACTACATAAGACAGTGCCTTACCTGTCTCCAAAGAATATGGAAAAATCGTTGCTAGAAACTGTGCAGCTGTGCATGAAATATGTGATCTCAGCATGAACTATTTTTTAATTTTAAGTACTTCAAAATAGAACTGGGAGATGACACAAAGGGTCAAGATGTTTCCTGCTAAGCTTGATAACTTAAGCTGAAGAGAGTGCAAACTTCCTCAAGATGTCCTCTGGCCTCTGAACACAGACCATGATAAGCCTTTATGCATGCACACATATACACATACAAATACATACATTCATGTATATATACATATACATATACATATACATATACATATACATATACATATACATATACATATACATATACATACATACACACACACAATACTCCAAATAAAAAAGCCATCTGGTACCTTTTTTTCTAAGTCCAGTTAACTGTAACCTCAAGAAAGTGAAGAGATGAGCTTTCTGTCCTTTAACCAGCTAGAGCTGGTAGCACAAGATGAGTATTAGAAAGTCAGTAGCTTTTTGGGAACCCAGGTGCTGAAGAGGAGTGTAAAGGTATACCGAGCCTCATCTATCTCTTTCTTTCTTTTTTTACTTTTCACAAAGAAAACAGTTTGCATATCACATTTGTGTAAGAAAAAATTCATCTTTGTATTTAAGCAACTCATACACAGTCACATGATAAACCAATGGCAACAGTGGAACTTTATCTCAGGTTGGCCTCAGGTTGGTTAAGTATTCTTAACCAAAATACTACAGGAAACAAATTAATTTTAAACAATAAGAGAATATGTAAATATATCAAAGGAAAATTTGAAATAAGATTTAAAATTTAGAGCTCAGCCTTAGATGCTACACCAACAGATCTACTAGTAGGATCCTAACTACTGCTGAAGGCCCAATACCCGTATCGCTCCTATTATCCATTCCTTAGGTTGCAAGTATTTTTGACATATACGTGATCTCTGGAAGAAGTCAGAAATGATCCACAGCTGTATGATACAATATATACACCTGTGTACACACAGGCAAGCATATGCACATGTGCTCATGCACACACATGGATAAACGTGTACATGCACACATGCCCACACATATGTTCATGCATACATGCATACACATATGCACTCAGCACACAGACATCACACACACACACACACACACACACACACACACACACACACACTGCCACCACTACAACCGCCACAGGGCCTGCCACTATTTCTGTACATTCTTACTGGAAACAAAGAGAAAGCCTGAGAGAATCTGGCAAGTGAGAAAGAGGAGTAAGTCATATTTATCAAAGCAGAGGAGTCATTGTTTTCTGCACTGAAAAGTAGAACTATGTAAGTCACAATACTTCAACATTAAAGCAATGATAATACAAAACAAAACTCTAAATGACCATAATTGTTGCATTAGAAACCGGTGGTAGTAACCTCTGATTTACCCTTCATCCTCTGGTAAATCTAGAGAGATGGAAACTCCTTCCAGACCTGGTGGCAAAAGCATCCACACTAACCTTGGGTACAAGGACCACAATTGTAAGGCTCATACATACATTTTCTCTGTTCTACTCCTGGTAAGAATTGAAGTCAATAATAGGTCATTCTGGAAGCTTCTAAACACGCACAGTTAATGTTAAAATGTGAAACACACCTTCATGTAAGTCCAGCCACATTGCTGCAGAAGACACTTGAGAAAAGGAGGGAGGAGCTGGGTCAGTTCACCCCTCTTTTAAGCAGGAAGCTTGCCGCTCACCTCTCCACTCTCAAACTGTAGGCCTCATCTCTGCTCAACTTTCCCTCTGTGTATAAACCGTATGGCCAGTGGAATCTGCAGATATGCATGAAGAGTGACATCCTTACTTAACATTGCTTCTCGGCATGTTACTGTCACAGCACAGGGTTATAGTTCCTACTTCATGGAATATTGCAATAGCTATACAGGGTTAATTCCTAACTACTTTCCCCATAGTGTAGCTATAGAAACTCAGGGATAAAACTACTGTCTCCCAAGAGTATGCTGGCCATCAATTACAGTGGCACACAGCGACACCTAGTGGATAACAGTATATTTTGACCTCTCAAGTTGACATAAGCAATTTTCAGTTCTCCCCTATGAATATTCAGGATTTTTTTAAAAGTAAATTCTGGGTGTTTTTGAAACAAAAGAAAACGTATGCAATTTCCTCTTACTACTACAAACTGTAAATGCTCAGAAAAACATTCTCCAAGAAAAGTCACCTCTTAAGACTTTTATGAAAAGAAATCTTCAAGTGATATATTAGCTAGCAATCAAACAGTTTTAAGAGAAAGACATAGAACTGGAAACACAGCTCAGTTAGTAGAATGGTTGCTTAGCATGCATAAAAACCTGGATTCCACATACTGCATCACACACCTATCGTGGTGGATCATGCTTGTGACTCTGACACTGGGGAGGTGGAGTTTTCAGGATCCGCTGTTCCAGGCTATCCTTTAGAACGTTGCAAATTTGAGGCCAGCTTGAGATTACATGATATCCTGTTTAAAAAATTAAGGCAAAAATTTTTCATATTCAAAATAAACTTGTGAACTGAAACACACCGACACTGACCCTCTAAGAATATAGGAATGTGAAGAGAATCCCTTACCAAAATTGCTCAAGAAGAAGCCACAGATTTATGGTCTCTACCTATGCTACTCATTCAATGACTGTGTGACCTTAATCAAATGATGTGACCTCTATGTGCCTCTGTTTCATATCTGATATCATAAGAAGGTTTCGATTTAGATGATCTTTCAGAGACTACTCACAAAAGATGACAGATTTCTGTGCCAGTCATTAAACATAGAGATGGTCAATTCGCCACTGATAGTAAAATACAATCCATGTTTCCCACACATGGATTTTTTTCTTTTAAAAAACAATATAAATTGAGATTTTATTGATTAATTCATAGTCTGATAGCTAAAAAGCAGTGACAGGATACATAATCATGTTGTTAAGTAAAACATTTCCTTTCAGTAATAACATTGCTGTATATTTTTTTCTGTTTCTACAATAGCCTTTGTTATGATAATACCTTCTTTTTTTCTTCCTTTACTTTATTGGATATTTTCTTTTTTTTCTTTTTTTTATTACGTATTTTCTTCAATTACATTTCCAATGCTATCCCAAAAGTCCCCCCCTCCACTCCCCTACCCACCCATTCCCATTTTTTGGCCCTGGCATTCCCCTGTACTGGGGCATATAACGTTTGCCTGACCAATGGGCCTCTCTTTCCAGTGATGGCCGACTAGGCCATCTTTTGATACATATGCAGCTAGAGTCAAGAGCTCTGGGGTACTGGTTAGTTCATAATGTTGTTCCTCCGATAGGGTTGCAGATCTCTTTAGCTCCTTGGATACTTTCTCTAGCTCCTCCATTGGGGGCCCTGTGATCCATCCAATAGTTGACTGTGAGCATCCACTTCTGTGTTTGCTAGGCCCCGGCCTAGTCTCACAAGGGACAGCTATATCACCGTCCTTGCAACAAAGGCTTGCTAGTGTATGCAATGGATATTTTCTTTATTTACATTTCAAATGTTCTTCCCTTTCGAGGTCTCCCTTTTAGAAACCCCCTATTCGATTACCCATTCCCCTGCCTCTATGAGGGTGCTCCTCCACGCACCCACCCCCTCCAGTCTTTCCACCCTGGCATTCCTCTACACTGGGGCATCAAACACCCTCAGACCCAAGGGCCTCTCCTCCTACTGATGTCCAACAAGGCCATCCTCTGCCACATATGCAGCTAGCACCACGGGTCCCCACATGGACTTTTTTCATAACGTAAATTCATATTTGTACCTAATATTTAATCATAATTTTAATTGTAACACGGGTCCCCACATGGACTTTTTTCATAACGTAAATTCATATTTGTACCTAATATTTAATCATAATTTTCATTGTAAATATGTCATAATCTCATTAGTTGTTGAATAAAATGTTTGCATTAGCTTTAAACATTCTACACATTTGCTTCAGTACAATGAAAAGGAAACTGGGCCAGAAGCTCACTCTACTAATTACAGCATTTGAGAGGCTGAGGCAGAACTGACACAAGTTCAAACCTGTCCATGGATGGAACTGGAAACAATCATGCTAACTGAAGCAACCTATATCCAGAAAGACAAACAGCACATTTTCTCTCCTAAGTGGATGTT
Organism: Mus musculus; assembly: GCF_000001635.26. Taxonomy (NCBI): domain Eukaryota; kingdom Metazoa; phylum Chordata; class Mammalia; order Rodentia; family Muridae; genus Mus; species Mus musculus. The sequence goes on along the minus strand of NC_000067.6, from coordinate 144,195,716 downwards.
AGCTTTAAATTTTTAGATGCTTGTGTTTTATTATTCATATACATAGAGTTTAGGAAACTACTAAAGATTCATGCATGTGAGGGATATCTTTCAAGGAAAAAGATTAAAATACAGTATTATAAAAAAGGAAAAGAGAATAATGGGACAGGAAAAACTAAGTAGTGTGGGAGTAACAGAACAGAGAAGAGGAGCAAAAATGATGAGGGATAACTAACACTAAAGACATTTTGAAAAGCCATGGTAAGTTACTAATCTATAAGCATCCTAAAATATTTCCTAACTGTACATATAATGAGTTTAAATGAAGTTTTCCTATAACAGGACCAAAAATTGCCCAACTAGACACCACATGCTAGCAGTTAAAAAGCCTACTATAATGGATAAGAGCACCGGCTGCTCTACCAGAAGACCCTGGTTCAATTCCCAGTTCTTCCATATCACAGGTAATAGTATTTGATAACTTCAGTTCCAGGGGATCTGATACCCTCTTCTGGCCTCTGTAGTCACTGCATACCTGAAGTACACAAATATACATGCAACCAAACTCTCACAGATCTAAAATAAATAAATCAAAAGTGAAGAGGAAAGAAAGAGAGAAAGAAAGAAAGAAAAAAGGAAGGAAGGAAGGAAGGAAGGAAGGAAGGAAGGAAGGAAGGAAGGAAGGAAGGAAGGAAGAATAGGACAATCTATTGCATTGTTTTTTACTTATGTTTGGCAGACTTCATGTCATCTGAGGCTAGAATTTTGTGTTCTGTAAGTGCAAATGAAGTTGAGGGAAGGAGGCAGAATCTAGGAGAGATAAATATTTTCAGCTTTTTATCAATTCCCCACAATACTTTTTTTTTTTTCCAAGATGTTTCTCTGTATAGCCCTGGCTGTCCTGGAACTCACTGTGTAGACCAGGCTGGTCTTAAACTCAGAAATCCGTCTGCCTCTTCCCCATAATACTTGCTATTTAAATTTTCTAGTTATATTGAGTCAGTCTGAAAGTTATAGTTTCATAGAAATGTGATTCTTTACTTCCTGCATTCAAAATATTATCCTGTGATTATATTTATTGTCATATATATATGATTTTTCATATATCATATGATATATATGATATATATATCCATGATTTTTCTCTTCTTAATATTAAAAGCCATCTGTTATTTTTGTGTATAATTTTTCAAAGTAATTCTTTATTAGCTTTACATAGACATAAGTGAATTTGTTCTTCTAATTCTGTTCACTTTCTATTAAAACCTATAAATGTTTTTTGTTGCTGTAGTTGATTAATCCACTCTAAACTCCCTGGCAAAAGCGACACGAGTTCCTCACTACCTGCCCCAATGCACTGGATTCTTGAATGAAACACACACACCACACACACACACACACACACACACAAAGATTTATATTTAATATGCCTTAATCAGCTCAATGAGTGGGTCGCTTCCAAACTTCCAGATTGCTAATGCCTCCTCTCCGGTACTCTTGAATTATAACTTATTAAATTCTATATTCCATCTTTGCTACCCTAAACCCAGTTACATGTGAATTCTCATGTAATTTTCAGAACCCAATTAACATAATACAAGCAATAAGCCAAGTCCACAACAGTTTTTCTTTCTGCTGTTTTGTTTTTTGCCTTGATTCTGTGATACACGGTCTCATGTAGCCTTCTCTTCTGATCCACTTGCACTTCACAAGAGGTTTGATTTCAGGTGTGCACCATCATATTTATTTGGTGCTTCAGGTCAAGCCCTGGACTTTTTGTTAGACAAAGCAAGCATGCCACCACCTCAGCTCCATCCCCAGGTCCCATTTCATGGTTTGGTTTTATTGTGCTTTTACATCCACTAATTCTTTATTTCCTTCTATGGCTCTTCCTTGCCATTATATCCTTCTTGTTCGGGGCATAGAGATAATCATTTTGCAATTTTTATTATTTTTAGAATATAATCATTTAATTATATAAAATGTCTTAAAAATCACTTCAAGAGCCAGACTTAGTGGTATATACTTGTATGTCAAGCCTTGGAAAACTAAGACTAGAAGATGATGAATTTGAGGACAAACAAGGCTATAGAGGATTCTAAAGTCAGTGTGGACAACATATCTGACCCTCACTAATGCAATAGACACTTTAACCTTACCCAATAATTTTTATTCATAAGATCAATAACTTCATTTACATTTAGTATTTTTGACTTATTTTAGCTTCTAAATATATGAAAAAATTTTAAAGATATCTTTTAAAGTTATCTTACTCTTAAATATATCTTACTTTTATTTTACTTTACTATTATTGCATGAAGAAATGTAATCATGAGGTCTCCCTTCATATTTTAAGAATACATATAATATTGTTCAATATTTAGAATGAATGTCATTCTCACCTTGCATTCACGTTTTGATTCAAAACCCCAGCTCATGGAATGTTGCTAGTGATGACTAAGGTGGGTCTTCCCAACTCAATTCACATAATCTATTTGGTCCCTCTCATATATACCTAGGGGCTAATCTAAATTCGAGACAATCTGTCAAAAGCATTCCTAGAGGCTTGTCCCTGTGTGATTCTAGATTCTATCAGGTTGACATTTTAACCATCATATCCTGTCTTGAAATTATCCCTGCCAAAATAATTATCCCAAGCACAAATATGGACAGACTATTCTTTCTCATTATAAATATTCTCCTTATAAATATATTCTTCACAAATATTACCTGTGATCATTAACACTTTAAAGATATTTATACTGAGTTGTCATTATCAGGAGAAAATCAGAACTAAAAGTATTAATATATTTTACCAATTGTGAAGCTCTTAAGATATGTTATATTTTATCAATATTTAGAATAACTCTTGATTTCTTTCAGGAAACTACTATCTATACTGCTGAGTAACTCGTTCATAAATATGAAAGTAGTTTAAATCAACTGAAAATATAAATCTGTTCTTTCTAAAACCAACATTACTATTTCCACGGCAGAAACTGCCTCAGATAATTGATATTCAGATTAAAAAAAAAACTTATCCACCTCCTTTTTAAATGATTTATTTTCTTTTTAATCACACTGATTTACTTATTTATTCATGGCATTGTGCACATGTCATAGTGCCTGTGTTGAAGCCAGAAGGCAACTGGCAAGAGTTGGATCTTCCCTTCTACTCTTTGGTCCCAAGGATCAAACTCAGATTGTCCAGCTTTACATATTGCCAGACCATCATGCTTAATGTACACTAAATTATTGTATGTGACT